>NC_054595.1:11685245-11985245 GCF_004785595.1 Juglans microcarpa x Juglans regia | reverse complement strand
GGCAAAGTACCAATATATTTGAAGAGCAGGAATAGGTTGATCACAAAGTGGGATAAGACTAATCATAATCACAGATTTGCAATAACAGAATACCAATCATAGGAATTCCAATCACAGAATACCAATTGACGCCTTTCAATAACCAAAAACATTGCACAAACTTTGAATCCAATTAATAAAACCCTCATAAATCTCCAGCAATCATGGCTATATATACATCCCCAAACAAATATTGTATAAATTGCATACACTCTGCAAAACAGATTTTCCATACCTAAACCTAGACGTGGGGATCGATTGGTTTCCCGAGCGTGCCACACGGTCCAATGATGAAAATTGCCTCTAACTATGGTATTCTAAAACTCAAAAATTTCCTCATGTGAAAGCAAAGAAATGAGGAAGAGAAATATGAGTGTGTGCGCATTTAAACAATTGGGGATGTGAGACTCCGTAAGTAAGATGGAGAGTGACTGAGAAAACTTACCACCATCCGACACTTCGAATGAGGAGAAGGCGGAGAAGACCTGCTATGTTTCGAGAGAAAGAAAGAAAAGAGCGAAGAAGAGAAGAGGAGAAGGGAGTTTCAGGAGAGAAAGAAAAGGGCGAAGAAGATAAGGGAGTTTCAGGAGAGAAGTTTCGGGAGAAAGAAAGAGAAGGGCGAAGAAGAAAGGAAGAGAAGGAGTTTCGGGAGAAAGAAAGAAAAGAAAGAGGAAATGGGAGTTTTGGGAATAAGATAAAGAAAAACCGAGAGAAAGAGTGAGCGAGAGGCAACGAAATGATAAAATAAGAATTTGGTCCGTGTGCAATAGCTTGCCAAGTCTGGCGAGGAGTGAAGAATTACTGTAGCATAAATGTTAAATTTGGGATGTTTAGCTAGGCCAATGTAGATATTTTTTTTTCACATTTACTTTTAATTTAGACTTGCATTGACAAATAGTTAGTCCATTGCCAATGCTCTAAGGGCCCCAAAGTAATGTTGAATTATGGACATTCCAGAGAGATTAAGTAATGTTGAATTTGGGCAAGATCTTATAGACATTCCAGCAAGAAAAAATTGAATTATTTTTTATATTATGTTTACAAGTTTTTAAAAATTATAATGATTAGATTAAAAATATTAAAAATATTAAAAATTAAAAAATATATATTTAAATGATATTTAAATATTGACATAAATTCATGCGATTCCATCTCAACTTCCAAATTTCGGTACCAAAAATAAAATAAAATATTTTTTTCGGTCCCTCCATTTCCGAAACCCAAAATGTCCCTTCTGCTCCTCAGAAGTCACTTCGGCACTCTTCCCCTTTCTATTGGTTTTGGGCGAACCAGATCATTCAGCAGCATGTCCGATCCCAAAACAAGATCATCTTCCAAACCCCTCCAGTCCCAATGCGAAACCCCCGCTTCAGAGCCAAACCCAGGTCATTGTGAATTATGATAATAATGAAAAAGCTCGTACTCTCACAAAAGACATTACTTTGCCTATCTTACAACATTCATACTGTTCCAATAAGAATCTTATTCCCATTTTACTGCTATTTTTTCGCTTTTTTTTTTTTTGGGGGGGGGGGGGGGGGGGGGGGGGATATTGCAGGCTCTGAATCTTCCAATGGCGGTTCGGTATCAGAACTTCGTGTTTTTGTGAGGAAGAAGAGAGTGAGAAAGATTATAGAGACTCATGAAACGAAGTATGAAGCAGAACCTCTTGACCAAAAAGTAAGAATATTAGTTCTTTATTAAATTCAGAAACTTTTTTTAATTGTTTTATATTTGATCCAGCATTTAGGTGATTTGAGTAGCCTCTATTTCTCGCTCATGACAAAAACAATGAGCTATTTAAATTATATGATTTGTTTATTTTTATTTAATCATTCTAAACCTGCCACAAATTATGATTGCCTTAAATTTATTTCTGCTTTGTCAGTTCAGAAATTGGTGTGCAATTCAACTTATATATATTTATAGCTTAAGACTTTGTCTATAATATCATTTGAACGAATGGAGCTTACTTTCATTGCTTCGCAGAAATTCATTACACTCTTTGTGGCTTCACAGCTAGAGTTTTTCTTGGTTATTTTGCTAGGCACTGAGGTCCACTGGAGCTTGTTCTATTACTGGGTTTTCAACTTCTATTAACTCGTTAAAGTGTGTCAAAATTATTAACCATTTGTGGAATAAATGATGTACGATAAAATCCAATATTTAGCTTTAAGTCCTGCTAAATGGTTACAATTTTTTAATTGATCCATAAAGAAGAATTGTTTATCATGATCAGCTTTTTCTATGCAGCTACATGGCCCACCTGAAATCGAAGAATTTGGGTACAAACGAGTGAATGGATCTTTTCAGTCAAGTAACACCTCCTTTGCCAATGGTCTCTTAACATTTGCGATGTCTTTAGTAGCATATAATACATAAGATGTTTTATGCTATTGTGGGTCCTGCTTACCAATGATGAGAAATGTTTTAGGTCATTGCAGTTCACATGCATCTTTTGAAAGACACTTATCAAACAGAAAAACATGCATTTATTCAAACCTATTGTGCATTTTTGGCATATAATACTGAAATGGGTGATTTCATCTCGCATAGCCTACATCTGTCTTTTGAGTCATTTTTCTAGTACACTACAGCAGTGGGAAATTTTCTGAGCAAGCCACTATTTTAATCTTTTATTTGTGATGGGGTACCTCTGAATAGTAAGTTCATTGTATTCAGCATACTTTTAACAATAAGAAAAATTGAATTGACTTTGGAAAGTTGTTTGATGACCTGCTGTTTAGTTACATGATTAATATTCAACTGCTTAGCTGTTTGTTTGATGATCTGCTGTTTAGTCCCTACAGGTGAACCACCTCCAAATTGGGAAAAGGTCCTTGAAGGAATTCGCAAAATGAGGTCTGCTGAGGATGCACCAGTGGACACAATGGGATGTGAGAAAGCTGGCAATTCTCTTCCTCCTAAGGTAAGATTCTCTGTTGCCTGGCAATGGGTATAGTTAATGAAACAAAGCATACCTTAAATTATTATCATATCACTTTATCAGCAGTTGATACTTTCTCTAGCAATGAGATCAAATCTTCAACTTCATATTACAGAGGCCCAGAAACTGACAAAACGCCTTTGAAGTTCTTATGTCCTGGGCATGGAATGGGAAGAGAAAATCATGGTAATAAGTTAAAAAAAAAAAAAAAAAAAGGAAAAAGAAGCCAAAGAAATGAAAGTAATGGCTACATAATTCGTTTTTAGTAATTTTGCGATAAATCATAATTCGCTGTATTATGTTTGTATTTTCCTGGGAAGGGCGTAGTTAGGAGCTGTGTTGGGCTTTAGGAAAACCTGTTGAGGTTCAAAAGCATTGGACTGGAAGGTGGTGACTCACACCATTAAGTAGGCAAGATGAACTTGGCATGCATTAGCCTTTAAAACTCTATGAGATGCTGGGAGCTGTAATGAGTTTTGAGCATTGAATGATCCTTTGGATTAAGTGCCAAGATCTGTTGATTTGTGGCAGGTATTCTGCTGCAAGAGGCATGAATTTAGGTTAAGAAGAAATTATATTTAATTTCATTTTGAGGGAATTTCATTTGACACCTCCTCTCAAATATTATTTAACAAAATGATACTTAATTTCCTTTGAGAAAACTTCATTTTGAAGAAGTGATATTTAAGTCATTTGGTCTATGTGATGACCAAGCAAGACATTTTTGAATTTAGTATGAGTAATGCTACATACAATCATGGATTTTGCAAGTGCTGTGCACTGTTTTTGAAAAAGAGTGGGGTCCACTTTTAAAAAATTAATTTTTTCATGTGGATCCCATATTTACTCACTTTTTTCAAAATGAGTGCGCAGTGCTTGCGCACTCTATGACTTCAAATATCATTTCTCTTAAGAGTTGCATAAACAATAACTAGGTTTTTACTGTTTTCAAAAAGTCACAGATTTTCACTCTTTGCACAATTAATTTATGGGTAAAAACCTCACAAATACCTTCATCCAATACCAGATAATTTTTTAATTGCATGAAAATCTGTGTAACTGTTCGCAAAACAGTAAAAAACTAGGTATTGATTCTGTAATTAACCCCCAGAATTAATTTGAAACAAGCATGAGTTGATTTTGGACCAGTAGTCAAATGGTCTTTGATGGGCCTGAGTTTGCATTGGCTTAGCAGGCTGCATCTTCCTACTACATATATTCTTATTCCAATGTCAGTGCTGTGTTATTCCATAGACTTTCTATTTCATGCATGAAGCATCAAATAGGTAGGTTAATAATTCATATTTTGTCTTTATCAGGAAAGAAGATTTGCTGTCTTAGTATCTTCGCTTCTGTCTAGTCAAACCAAGGATAACGTTACTCATGGCAAGTACTTCCACCCTTAAAGTTTATTGGCATTGACAGACATGTTTTAATAGCCTGTTTCGAAATGAAGGCAGTTGACTATTTTTGTTACTTTTCTATCCTGAGTGTAAAACAATCACACAATTACACACGCTAGGATCAACTGATGAGCTTTCCTTTTAAAGAGCTAACAATGCAAGGAAGACCACCTTGCCTCAGAGTGACAAGTTATGATGACAAAAGGGATATTATCTCAGGATACAATAATGGGGCCTTTGTCCAAAGATACAAGGTATTAAGAACAAAAAGCTTTTAACTCCAGCACCAATCTTTCCCAGTCCTCAAAGCTATGCTGATTTCTTTCCCACCATAGTACACACAAATGGACCATCTTACACATGGAAATCCACTTTTCATGGCTAAAGTGTCTATTCCAACATGTTAAATCCGCCACCTAGGAAGGCACCAGCCAATCGATCCTAAAGAGATTGAAGAACATTCTCAATAGGATGATTACAATCTTGCAATGTAAAAGAAGATGATCCATTGATTCCTCATTTTTCCTACACATGCAACGTTGATTAACCATTAGGATGCCACATCTTCTCACGTCATCCAAGGTGAGGATTCTCCCTAGCGCTGCTGTCCACGTGAAGAAAGCCACTTTTGGGGGAGCCCTATTTCTCCAAATAAGCTTCCATGAGAAAGGAGCCTTGCTGTGAGTACACAGCACATAACAGTATGACTTTACTTCAGGCACTCCTCTCCTAGATGTGATCCAAACCATTTTATCATAACTATCCTGTCCCACGCTACATGAGTATAACCTTTCAAAGAAGGATGAAAGAGATCCACCTCTGGATCATTTGCCTCCCTAGAGAAGATGGCACCCCATTGAGTAGAATCATGCCGAGGATGATAATGATCCACCACAGAAGCTTTCTTCATGCGAGTAAATAGATCTGGAAATGTACTTTCCAAGGATTGATCGCAACACCATGAGAGCATTTAATGTAGTCATGCCTGAGCACCTTTTTTTTGGCTAACCAAAATTATTTGTAACCAGTTTTTTCTTCTAGATCCTCTTCCTGATACATAATATACACTTTACCTGTTTCTGGAATTTAATACAAATAGTTGATCAGCATTGACCGGATTACTAATTACTTCATTCATTAAATCTTTTGCTACCAGAAAATGATTTCCAGATTGTACTTGGAAAGATTATGAAAAATCCTTTATTTTAAGGAAGAGTTCAATAGGTAAATAGTATCGTACAAATACAAAGAACATCATGACCGTATACACTCATGCAGTTCGTAGTCGGGAGATAAACTTACTTGGTATCTTCCTGTGCCTTGACTGGCCATGACTGAATAGATCTTTCCCTGTAATGACGTTTATATGGTAAGATTAGCTGATGGCATGCAAATAATTTCGGAGTCAGAGAGAGAGATCATAACTCTTAAACTATTGGTTCGAGAAACATGTATATTCACTTTGTGCCTCTCTCCATACTGTATTCATTATCTGCTCTAAATCATGTTCTGATTTTTTATCAATGCCCTTAAAACTTCACTCACCAAGTTCTAAGGAGTGCAGGAGCAATCCAGCGTCTCCTTCAGAATGATCTGCTTGCTGCCGATACCATTGACAAAGCTGATGAAGCAACTATCAAAAGCTTGATTTACCCTGTATGTTATTTTTCTGCAATAATTTATGAAAGTCCTAATACTTCTCTTTCTCTTTTTATTTATTTATTTGTTGAAATTTTAGGTTGGATTTTATACAAGAAAAGCTGCTAACATGAAGAAAATTGCAAACATTTGTCTCATGAAGTATGATGGAGACATACCTAGCTCATTGGAGGAACTGCTCCTACTTCCAGGGATAGGCCCTAAGATGGCTCATTTGGTAGGGATTGGTTGCAGTATTTGTGTAAATCAGAATGTTGCCTTAGCATCTCCAAGTTTTGTGGTATGTTTTGGTGTAGGTTATGAATGTTGGGTGGAATAATGTTCAAGGGATATGTGTTGATACTCATGTGCACCGGATTTGTAATCGGCTTGGATGGGTATCAAAGTCCCGCACAAAACAGGTGCCTCTATCATTATCATTTATCACATTTGATCTATACAAGCAGGTTGTCAACTTTGGTAGTTTCTTGAAAACTGATTTCCACCTATGGGAATTTGGGCATGCTCTCATTAAATATTTTACTACAATTAGCTCATTCTTCTATCATAAAGAATAGGGTGGAAGATGATATTTGATCTATACAAGCAGGTTTTTCAACTTTGGTAGTTTCTTGAAAACTGATTTCCACCTATGGGAAATTGCGCTTGCTCTCATTAAATATTTTACTACAACTAGCTCATTCTTCTATCATAAAGAATAGGGTGGAAGATGATATTTGATCTATACAAGCAGGTTGTCAACTTTGTTATCTTGAAAACTGATTTCCACCAATGGGAATTTGCGCATGCTCTCATTAAATATTTTACTACAACTAGCTCATTCTTCTATCATAAAGAATGGGGTGGAAGATGATATTTTGAAACATTAGACTAATTTAATGCCTGTGTAAGTTAACGAGGAAAAATATATTTTGGACTTCAGAGCATCGATACCTTAACCGATTTTTGGCAGTTGCCTGGGGGTTTGCGGGAAATAGAGAGTGTTGGCAGCTATGATTGGAGTGAGTGTAGGAATTTTATAACTTATGAACTCTAGAACAATCAGGACTTCATTTTTCTTTTTCTTTTGTTTAACTGGTGGGTGTGGGAATTTAGCAGTCCATTAGTCCACGGAACATTGAAGGTTGTTATTTGTTTATTTATTTTCTTAACCTACTTAATATTTCTGCTGTACATTTAGTTATATTCTACCCCCTTTATTCTCTGTTCTGTCTAGAGGGGTATGAAAGGATAACTAATATGTGAAGGGCTTCAGCTCAAGTTAACGCAAAAAGGGACTCCCCCTAATTTTATAGGAAATATGTATTTGTTTTGTGCATGTGATGATGGATGTAGGAAGTTTTTCTTTTTCTTCCCTTTTTGGCTATTTATATAATTTACCTTGCCATAATCTATTGCGTTCATGTGAGACATTTGCAAGTCAGAGAACACAATGGACCTCTTCTTAACTCACTTGAATTATGGTGTTTCAAAGTTTCCTAAGGGCATATAGGATCAGGTGCTAATCCTTAATGTCTTTGATAGAAAACTTCAACACCTGAGGAAACAAGAGAGGCATTGCAACTGTGGCTTCCAAAGGAAGAATGGGTTCCGATAAATCCTCTTTTGGTAAGTGTAGATATCTCACTCACTCTGACCTTCTGACCCAAAAGGAAAAAAAAGACAGCTCCTGTGCATATAGATATGTTAACTTTGGTTATATTTTTGTATTGATAACTATGTAAGTGCGTGTACTTATATTTGGTTGAACACTGGCAAATTCAGGAATGTTTTGTTTTTTTAGTGAGTAGCTTTGTCTCTGTTGTGCCTAGCATTTTTAAGAACACTGCACTGTGTATCTCCATGTTATAAACAAAGGAATCTTATTAATAAATGCATTGGTTATTTTGATTTGTATTTAAACAGGTAGGATTTGGACAGACTGTTTGTACACCCCTCAGACCTAACTGTGGAATGTGCAGTGTAAGTGACTTCTGCCCATCTGCATTCAGGGAGATCTTGAGGTCACCATCCAAGTCAAAAAGGTCTAGTCTGAGCAAGAAGCTTTGATCATCTTGGTTCCCCATAAGGCGTTTGAATATGTTTTGTGTACATTGCAGTCCGGAAGGGTAGACAGATGTTTTTCACTTTCTTTTTCTTTTGAATATGCGTTGTGTTTTCTGCCTAGTATCATACATTGACTGCATATGTAATTTAGGAGGAAGACAGTTTACCATTGGATATTGGTGAAAGGGAATAGGAGGAAGGCAAATTCAGCAGGCAAAACTTTGGTTAGGAGCCTGACATCAAACTAACTCTGCAATATACATTCAGCAGATTAATGTATTGTTTGGATGTAGAGTTATTTTGAAAAATGTTGAAATTTATTAAGATAAAGTTGAGATGAAATGAAGCGTTATGGGGTTTTGACTTTTGAGATAGGTATAGGTCCCGAGGATATGCTTGGATGGTTTTTTTTTTGTTTTAAGTATAGTGAAGGAAATTATTGAGAACTCGAACTATTTGTACAGGAGTTTAGCTTTCCTTTTGTAATGTTTCCGATTACCTCATTTTATTAATGAAGTTCATTTCCCAAAAAAAAAAAAAAAAAAAAAAAAGAAGAATACAAATTTCCTACCGATATTCATGATCCGGCACCTTACATTCTTATTCCATCTAACACCTAGAGCCTCTCACTGCAATTATCAAATTGCTTAGTAGTCCTGTACAGGATCTCCTTCCTTGCACATAATATCCCTCTCCATCAAAGCACATTGCCCACAAGATGAGGGTACAAGTCACGGAGCTTCCACAGACTTTCCAAGGCACTATCTTCTATTGGAGTGCCCTTCCAGTTAACAAGCACATCTGGTTACCAGGCGCCGCATCCGACAATCTAAGATGGCTTCTGGTTTTGGTTTAATTTCACCCTGAGCATCCATGAGTGGTAAGATAGGTAAAGTTACTGGGAAAGGCTCAAAATATTGGGGAGACAGACTACGTCTCAAAGCCATTGTTTGTTGTTGGTAAGTTTATGCAAGAAGGTATATCCAATCACCTACCTCAGAATCTCTTTATCTGCAATGTTTACCTGCATTTTGTTTCATTCTATGTTGAGCTGATTGTAGCTTTTCTTTATGAATCTCAAAAATATATTCTCTTACTCTTCAACTGCCCATCTACTACTGCATTTGCTGGAGTACTAGGAATAGTCAGAGAGAGTACTCATATATTGCTCCAAAAGGCATATGTGAAGAAGCGTGGTGTTAAGTATTATACCAAGAACTGCAATCCTTGGTTTATTTTGTAATGTAGCAACACAAATTACACTCCAAACATTTGTTGAAAATCTTCATTTTTCAATATGTTTGTAAATGATAGGTAGAATTGTAAGATAAAATTATACCTTTTAGGCGAAACAATTCCTTCCAGGAAGAGCTAGCTTGGGCTAGCTTGGGCTACCTTGATAGCTGAATAACGATGCGATAATGGAAAATAGTTTCCATATCTAATAAGTCTATAAGCAACCATTAAAATGACACTGTATCCTTGAGAAAGTGACAATCCTTCAATAAAATTCAAAGAAATGTCAGCCCAAGACTGAGGCCGTAAGTAACAATCCAACAGGATGAGCATCCTCAACTTTAGATGCTAGATAGATGTCACATTCCTGAATCAACTTCTTCATATCCCTTCCTTATACTTGACCAATAGAAGTTAGCTTTGTCTCTCTGTACAGTCTTTGTGATATCTGGAATGTCCGACGTGGGAACTAGAGTGGAAAGAATGCAATACTTTCTTCTTAAAGGAGAATTCTTGACAATGAAAATCTTGCCCTTCAATAGGATTAATCCTTCCTAAAATGAGTACCCCTTAGGAACTTCTAGCTCTATTTCAAGGTTCTTTCCAAATTGTTGTAGGAAAAGAAATTAGGGTCATTACAGTGGCTGGTAGCTCAACATCTTCATTCTTCACGACTAATGTTATGTAGCAACCAAAGAGTATGATTCATTCCCATAGCTCGCTGACATTTTCACTAAACCGCTTGCTAAACTTCCCTTCCGTCATCTTCACAGCAAACTTGGCCTCTGTCCTGATGAGGCCTCAGCCTCGTTTTCTTTTGAGGGGGAGTGATAGCAGCACATGTCATGAAGAAGATGGTTGTACTCCGGGTTTAGGGTTTAGGGTTTAGGGTACTCATCAGCCACCATGATTCAAGAGATTATAAACCACAGTCAATGATTTGGATAGCTCATATAATATTTGACATATTTCTAATCCCTGTAATTTCCCTTTCCTTTGTTTCTTTCTTTTTATCACTTACTTGTAATACTGTCTATATAAATCAATACAACTCTCCACTGTGAGTGAGAGACAGATTTCGTCAAGTGTTTAAGAATTGGTGGATGTGTGGGTGTATACTTGAGATTTTAGAAAGCCCTTGTAGAATCTACTGACTGCGTTTGGATGTTAAGGTGATCTTAGATGATCTGAATTAATATGTGAATAGTAATATTTTGTGGGTCCAATTGAAATGTGTTTGAATGTAAATAGGTTGAGATATGTATTTGAATGTTTGAAGTGGGTTGAGATGGATTTTAACTTTTTATGAAAAATTGAAAAAGTAGTAGGTCCCATCAATAATTGGTTTGAGATGGGTTGAGATGATTTCATATTCCAAGCACAGAAAAAGATTTTTTTCCACGAAACTAGTTAAAGGAGCAATAGTAGAAGCATAGCCTCTAACAAATCTTTTGTAACCTGTTAAAACCAACAAACTTCAAGGGGATTTAAGAGTGGTAGGAAGTGGCCAATTCCATGGAACTCCAGTTTTAGTAGGATCTATTTAACTTTCGAGGCCAACATCAAATGACCCAAATGCTCCATTTCTCGTGTGCCAAACCGACACTTACTCATTTTGGCATAAAGGTGATTTAACTTTAGAACCTCTTAACACTCTTTTCAAGTGATTGAGATGTTCTTCTAATGATTTATTATGCACAAGAATATCATTGAAGAAGACAAACACATACTTCCGGAGAAATAATCTAAACACATGATTGATTTCCTTATTTTTCCATCCATTTAAAAAAAAAAAAAAAAAAAAAAATTTCTGCCCTTTATTTAAGAGTTTCACTCTAGTGGCCCCCGGGATAACTTGTTGTCACCATGGAAGGAAAACTTGTATCTTTATTCCTCTGCAACACCAGACTTGTCTGAGTACTCCTTCTACATGTAATTATGTACTACTATTGCTGAGTCTTAGTTAAGACACCATGCAAAATCCTAAAATTCTCTGATTAGGAGGCGTATGATCATACTCCAAGAATTGCATGGCCTTAAAGATCTAGCCTGATAGGTTCAAACTGCGATGTTTAAGAAGATATGATAACAGTTAAAACTTTGACTCTCATATTTAGATTTAGATTCTTGGGAGTGCTATAGAATTCTATGATTTAGAGTGTAAGAGAGATATATAGATAAAGTTGGCCTCATAGCACTTATGACTACTCGGGTGAATTTCTCGGTCCGCATTAAATGTTTAATAAATGGCATTAGATTCATTTGGTGTGTCTATCTCTTTTCCACTTTAGACCCTAGAGTTCAAAATATTCTCTAGAAAACCAAACTTTATTTGGAAATATTGGTATTTTATTTGAGACTATAAACCAAAAGTTGCAAACTCAAAAGATCATCGTCTACGAAAGAATTGTCGAAGATGAAACCTAGAAAGTTTGTAGTCCGAATGCCTTGTTGGGAAGCCCCAACATTTCAATGGAAACCTATGTTTTACATGTGATGGAGATAGATTCTTTTATTATTATTATTATTTATTTTTGGATTGGCTCGACAAAGAATAGAAAAACCCATTTTCTGATATTTTTAACGAAAAATACTGTTTATAAATCCATAATATGACATGAAAAGTCTCGTTTATTTTCACAATTCTTCTCAACTCATTTAATCACTATAATTTTTCTAAATTTTCACAAAAAATAAAATAAACAATTCAACTTTTTTAAATTCTGAAACAAAAATAATATTAAAAAAATATATTCTAACAATATTTTATTCAACTTTTAATTTTAATCTCATCTCAATCTCGTCTGTAAAAACAAACAAGGTTTAAAGTTATTCGTTTAAATGTTCATTAATATCATTTTCCATTATAATTTTTACAATTACAAACCTAGAAGAGCGTTTTTTCATTCCCAAATAGTCAGCAAACAATTTAATATTGCTTTATAAAAACCTAGACAGAATTGTGCATAATTCTTTGAATTCGACCATCAAATTTAGAGAGAGAATTGAAAAACATCATAGGATTTGTAAAACTTAACAAAAAAATATGTTATTTTGAGACTCTCCAGATTTCTCAAACCTGAAACGCAGAACAAGAAGACGAGAAAATGTTTCAACTATAAAATCAGCACAACTTGCGAGTTTTTACTTATTTTATTTACTTATTTTCTCGAGAAAGTAAAGCGGAAAATAAAAATCACGCAAGGCACAGCAAGAAATTTGGATTCACATACTTCCCCCATTTTAACTCTATTAACTACTGAACAAATCCCCCCCAAGCCATTGGGAAAGAAAAACAAAAGAATGCATGTGAATTATATTATACAAACTAAAAAGAAACTTTTCTGCAGTTCTGAATGTTGTGGTCACTTAAGAAAGAATTTCCAAATATCTCTATCACCAAGTTCTTTGACTAAATGCGCTCCAAAAATGCCTTCTTGATCTACCAGACTTCTCAGGTGCCGTGCTCCGCTGTTGAAGCCGACATAATTCTTCTTTGTGGCAAGGTACACCACTCCATATGGAGGTCTCACACACTAGTTATCCAAAGGAAAACGGTCAAACATGAGTAGGAGAATTAAAGCACGTTTATATATGTTTAGCTGCTGCTGATACCACCAGAATTTGTTTCTATTTGTATTTTTGGGATTGGTTCAATTATTATCCAAGTTGATGAGCAAAAAATTTCAGTGTCTGAACGAGATTAGAAGGGCATATGTTATTACATCCCGTAGCCCGACTATAACATATAAATTTAAGTGACTCATAATTTTGAATAAAATAAGCCAATAAGAATCCTTGAATCCCCCCCACTTTTCCCCGATCCATTCACAAATCATGGAGTGTAGTAATAAAGCATAGATGCCATTGAATTTGAGATTACAATAAACTTTTGCAACTATGGTCATGAGTAAGTTGGGGAGTCTGTATGTTGATTTAACATAATATAACCATGACTCATAAGAGACAAAGAAACGTACCCTTTTTATGAGTGCATATAGTTTCTTCAAAGAGGTCGCCGAATAGGGGATGTCTGTCATCAAGATAACATCATACCCACCCTCTGCCTGATTGTTCTCACAAGCCCTCTCCCATGCTCGACTTCCAGAGAGCTTTCTTGATCGCCTCAAGGAGGATTCCTGCCCCATGATGCTACCATCTAGGCTACTACATCCATCCATGAAATCCTCCTCAGAAAAGCTCATGCTTATCACTGGCGTCCCTTCAAACCCTTCATTCTTCATTACAGATAACACAGTGGGGAGTTCTTCCCAGTCCCCGGCGAAAAAGTGCACTGATGGAGCCAGAGTTTGTCTGGATGGAGTCAGGGGGCTCTCAGGCTGTCGGCTCTGCTTGTCCCGAGCTTGCTCAAGATTGGCAAGCACATTTGGTATGGTTGTGGATCTTATAGTTTCTGCATTGGCATCTTGAAAGTGCACTGTGCAAGCACCCTGTACATGAATGAATCAGATATCGGGCAAGTGCATTATTGGAGAACCAAATTCAGTTAATTCAATGGGCTTCCTCGCATCGAGCCTATAGCCCATGCTCTCGTTTTATCAAAATAAAATTTGTATTTGCATTCTCTCTACATGATGCATAATTTATGATGTGTCTGCTTTAAATAATAAAATAATCCTCCAAAGTGCCAGTCTCCGGTTCAAATTGTGCTCCCTGCCCCCATGAGAATGAGGAGAAGGCTGTGAGTTCAACGTTCACTGGATACGTGCATAAATTAGAAATCAGAATGAAAAATCTTCCAAATTCTGCAGGCAAACAGAAAATTTGAGCCTTGACAATGATAAAGACAATCCCATTCCCCAATGATTTTGAACCCACAAATTTGAGACCTACTCAATTCAAAGGCATCATGCTTTTGCAAAAATTTAGGGGAGTAATAGAAAGTGCATATCCTTTATAGCCGTGCATATCTGTATATGTAGATGACATAGCAATCTAAATACAGGCCATCTGAGATACTTGATTGGAGACATGATGGTTTATAATCATTGCAGACTTGATGGCAGGTGTCGCAATATTCTAAATGTCCACCATCAGATGGCACCTCTTAGCAAACATGCTCATGCTTTCATGCAAACCTTAAGTAGAGGTCCCCGTATAGAAGCAGCAATATGATTTGTATATTTTAGAAGTGGTGGCTGGAAGCCGAAGAGAGTGAGACAGAACAACGAAAATGACTCATTTTTATCACACTTCTAGGTAGATGCATAAACAAGATTCAGCAAAAGTAAAGATCACTGTACTGATCAGCAAATAGGATTTACCTTCAAGCAAGAGAAAATCCCTGGAAGTCCATAACTGCAGCCAAGCTGCAAGAATCACCGAGTAGAAGGATTAACTCTTAAAATCTAACTTAATCATTACTGCATCAAAAGAAAAGTAGTCACAGAAACGCACAAGTGAGGAAGCTATAAAATCACCCAACTGTTAAAGTGCAAGTAAAAAGGTTTCATACAATGATAATATTGAAAAAGAAGTGCAGATAAAAAACTATGCGACATTTAGAAGCATATTTGGATTACTTGTCTCTATATACAGGAACATTGAATTAATGTAACTATGATTCTTTGCAGGCGGGGGGCCCGTCTGCATCTAGTGCCCCAGAGGGACCTGGGGTCGGGCTAGGCCCAACCCCGCCCCGCCCCGCCCCCCGCATCTATGTATATAAATCATAAATATATATATATATAATGTATATTATAATTAAAAAAAAAACCCAATCATCAAAACGGCGCCAAATGACGGTGCTGTTTTGATTACTGGGTTTTTTGTTTTTAAAACAACCCATATCAAATCAGTGTCGTTTTGATAAGTTGGTTAACCCTCCTTCCCACGAGAATCTCTCTCTCTCTCTCTCTCTCTCTCTCTCTCCATTCGCAGTCGCCGCTCTCTCTCCCGCTCCGTAGTCTGTCCGTCGCACGCCTAGTCTGTCTCCGTAGGTAAGTTCCTGTCGCAGACTCACACGCTGATTATGTTTTATTTATTTATTTATTTATTGAGTTATAGAGGATGAGATTAAATTGAGAAGTTGGAGGATGAGATTGTAAATTGTGTGTTGTGGAGGATTGAATTGTGAATTGTGTTTTGATATTTGTAATTTTTAAATTGTGAATTTGAAATTCCTTAGGATTTCAGATTGGAACCCTAAATTAGTTTAGGATTTCAATCCAAAACCCAATTATGTTAGATTGGAACCTTAAATTAATTTAGGGTTTCGGATTGAAACTCCTAAATTAAATTAATATCAAAACCCCAACCCCTAAATTAATTTGGGGTTTTGGATTGAAACCCCTAAATTAAATTAAAATCGAAACCCCGATTTGTTTTGGGCTTTCAATATGAAACTCGGAACTGTTTTGGGGTTTTGAAATTGAAATCCTAATCCATTTGGGGTGATTGTTGCATGGTTTTAATTGTTCCTATGATGTTTACTTCATTTCAAATTTTTGCCAGTTTTAGGGAATGGCTAGTCTGTCAAATTTTAGAGCTAGCTCTCCTACCCTACCCCTACCCCTACCCCAACATATAACCCTACCAGATCTACCCCTACTAACCCTTCAAACCCTACCCCTGCCCCTACGGACACTACCCCTACCCCTATGAACCCTTGCCCTGCCCCTAGCCCCCCACAAAGCAAGAAATCTATTTCAATAGTTTGGACTCACTTTACCAAGCTAGAGGGTGGTGACCCCAATTAAAGTGTATGAATGTCACTATATGAGACATGGTACATCTCAATTAAAGGTACACTTAGAAGAAAAATGCAAAAAGAGTTCAATATTAAAATCTTTACAAGAGAAGAGTCAATCTAGACTAGAGATTGGACTTAAGAAAAGGGCAGATGGGGGATAGCGGGGGTGCAACGTTGAAGAGGTATACTAAGTATGATCTTGAGGAGTGTAGGAGACACCTAACTCATGGTCATCATGGACGAGCTACCTTTATCAGTTTGTGGAGGGAAAATGATTTCAAGCATATTCTAAGTACTTGGAACCTAGATTTAATCTTCCTTTTCGTCACACGGTAGCAAAGGATATAAAAAAAAATTATATATCAGAAAGAGTTGTGGGGCCAAATGGCGGGTCAAATTAATGGCATGGTATATAGATTTAGAATTGCGCATGAGAATGCATAGGCGGAGCTTATTGCGACAAGGGTTAGAGGTGGTAATATTCCGGCACCTACACCTAACCCCCACCTCCTTCAGAAGTCGGGATTGGGAAAAGGCATAGGTTGGACTGGGGTGAGAGGTTAGAGCACAACCCCATAGTTCCTTATTCTATAGAGGTTCAGTCGGAGGTAGACAGATACTTGGCAGTAGATCTTCAACCATTTGCACTAGACTTTGATATATTAACTTAGTGGAAGACCAATGCCGTGAAGTATCACCATCCTTGGAGAGATAGCCTACAGTATTTTGATCATCTCTATTATCATCATAGCCTCAAAGTTGGCCTTTAGCACCGAAGGACGCATATTAGATCCATTCTGGAGTTAATTGCCTACTACCATTGTGGAGGCATTGATTTACATGCATACTTGGATCAAGGAGACCCCAATTCATGTTTCGGATGTTCTTGACTTTTGAGGAGGCCGACGGGGAGGGTGGTGATCAGCCTGGATTAGGTAATCGTGGATTTCATTTTATTATTTAAATTTATTTATATTCATTTAATCGGTATTAATTTCAAATTTAATTGTTGTAGCAATACATGAGACGACGTCTATGACTACCTCCACTGCAGTATGACTTCGTGTGTATTGGACCCACCATTGCCATTTGCTGTGAGTTCACTGACTTTTCTACAACCATGGCTACCCCAAATTCCGATGAATTGTTATTCTTTTGTTAATTCAATTAATTAGTTAATTGTAATGTTGCTACAATAGTAAGATTTGTAATATTTTTAGATGAATTTGTAATTTTGTAATAGTTTTCTCTTAACTTGTATTCTTGTAATAGCTTAGTTATGATTATTAGTTAATAGTTGCAACTTAGTAGTATAAAATTTCTATTATTGTAAATTATTTTTTATTATTTTTAATTTTGTATTCTTTTTTTTAGTTAATTTATGGGCCCAAAATGGCCCAGAAACAGGTTTTGGCCCAGTTTTGGCCCATTACATATAATTCTGGGCCATTTTGGGCCCAGAAACATGCTCTGGGCATATGGCCCATTTATGTGGGCGCGGATGGGGAGGGGGGTGGCAGACATGGTGTCCACCCCCAGCACCGCGGTACCCAGACGAGGTACCCCACCCCTCATTTGTAGGGGTGGGTTTCGGGGGAATCCACCACCCTCCGCCCATGCGGGGAGGGGCTACCCCACCCCGTAGGGTACCGGTAGCACCCCTAATATATATATCTATATATATATATATATACATTTGTCTTCCAGTCCGAAAACACCATGGAAGAAATACTTTAAATTTTCCATATCAGGATTGAATGTTACAAAAAACAAAAACAAAAACAATAGTTACTTGTGGAATAAAAAATCTTCAAGCTTCAGAACATTAAAAACATGTAAGAAAGGAATGAATTTTTTTTTTTTTTTTTTGACAGGTCAAGAAATGAAATAACATTGAAGCATGAAATAGCAAGTAATGAAAATCTCTCTTTGAATGAATTACCTCAAGTACCCTTTTGCCTCTAAAACTCAATTGTCCATCACGAATCTCATGCTTAAGGACATTAACAAGATCAATAGAGCTGTCGCAAGATTTCAGATATCCTACAAAACCATAAGAGTTTTTAGCTTCTAAAATTTGGAACAATCATTTATATCTTTGCATAGAGAACAATGACACTGAAGAATATATATATAGTCAATCTTGGAATATAGAATGAGATTACTAAAAAAATAGTAATATTACAGCTAATCAACAGAAGATCTGAATTGGAAAGCTTCACATGAAAATGAATACCGGTGTCAGGTACCCACCATCAGGTTTTGAGGAAATCATTTCCAAACCATTGAATCCAATGATATCAGCAACACTAACTCTTCCCTGAAGAAGATTAGAAATGATGAATAGAGCTTATTAAACAAATGATAAACAAGTGCAACACTCCACCGTAGAAGGATCTTAGAAGTATAAGCTTTGCTATATTAACACTAGTATATGTAAGAAACATGCACGAATTGAAATTAAATCACATAGGCCATAAGGCTGGTTTTCGAGAAAGCTGGAGGATAAAATATTTTCCATGAACAAACATTCCATACGATCGGTTTGGAAATGATCTGAGCAGTATGAAAAACAAAAACAATTCTGCTCGTAAATTTCATTGCATCACATATAACCTGATTGGACCTATACCCGTGTGGGAGGGGGGGGGGGGGGGGGGGGGGGGGGGGGGGAACATTTAAGAAGTATACTTTTCTCTTCCATGGAAGGGAAAGATTATACTTTGAGCTCACCCCCACCACCCGCCCATCATATCAATTGCTATTCATCTTCCACAAAAGAACTCTACATGTAAAAACAAGAGGAGACATAAATGCTGAAAAGCAAAGCTGTCAAGGTAAGGGTTTGACATACCTTGAAAATATTGAACCCATGTAACTCTACATTCTCTCCAGCATACTTGTATGGATGAGCTGTCTGCGCAGTAGAAATGAGAAGAGTGTTAGACCTCTGAACACAATTTCTAACCATCATATCCCCTGTCCAAAAACAAGAACCTCCAGATGAACAATCTCCTTATACATTGAACAATTCTTCCTTTTCCTGACACATTTAGATTGGAAGGGTTAAAGGTGGGGATAAGGGACTTACCTTAGATGGGATAATCTCAACAGCAGGTGAAGGGAGATACAAATCTCTTTCTGATATGGAGGATGTGCTGTGACTTCCTCGGTCAGGGGTCACTAACCCGGGCAAACATTGGGAAAGCAATGCTGGTGCACGCATGGTTACTTGATCTTTGGAAAAATGTCTGTGGGAAAGAACAACTCAACCTTTTATAGCAGACCACTTCTTAATGAATTCCATGATCTAAGCTTAGTAATCACAAAAACCTTGAAGAAAAAAAATACAAGAGAAATTAAACTGAAACTCCAATTCTCTCCAAGGCCATGATGATGCTAACAAAATATGAAATATTATGAGCAGGCTTTATATCTAAACAATTACAGATCTAAACGGCTTCGCTTATAACCATTCTACACTACAGCAACAAGTATAAAATATCCGGAGGGTGAGGAATCATCATAGAATGTAGAAATTACAAGTTATAATCATAACCAGGAGGTAGTTAAGGAGGGAAAAGGAAACATACAGAAAACCAGTACCGGTTAAAAGAATAATAATCAGTGATCACAAATCCTAATTTGACCACAATACAGAAACTTGCTTATACTACCCACTTTAGAATAAAATGAGGGCATTAAATATGAAACCATAACGAGCTAGAAAACCTCTAAAAAGAGCTATTAGAATCATTCTATGGCAGTCAGAACCAGAAAGAGTGCATGACACGTATTCAACTCATTGAGATACTATGAGCATCCAAATACCTAGCTAGTAAAAATTTCAAAAAAAAATTTGACAGGTAAAACAGATAGGTAGAAATTAGTAGTTCAAAAAGAGAATAAGTAAATCTAGCAATTTTTGCTCCAAAAGAATATGAATTTCAACATGGAAATTTAAGAAACTGAAAGGAAACTATATTCCCGGTCAAGCAAGCAAGGCCAGAGACTGAGAGTTTTGAAGATCTGAAAACATCATTACTAAAGTCAGCCCTTACTAAAGCCACACACGCACACACAAAAACAAGGAAAGAAAAAATAAAAAGAAATAGAAAGAAACAAGAGTAAAATAATAATAACAGTCGCCGTATTTAACATTACACATAAACCAAGCAATCTGTTAAAGACCATTCAAAAAGCAAAATGCATAAAGAAAAAAAAAATACAAGGTGACAGAAAGCGAAAATTTATTATCAGAAAGATACTTTTAGAATTCATTAACAATTAGAAACTTAAGAGATGTAGAAAAATACTCCAGACCCATATTTTACTTGCATATATATAAAATAAAAAAAAAAATAAAAAACCCTCCATAAAAAGGTCAATCATGATACAATTACAAACAACCATGAGGAATTCAGAAACATATAGAAAAAAAAAAAAATAAGTAAAAAAAATTTGGGAAAAGAAAAGGCATGGACCTGAATATACTAAAAGCTCCCACGACATAACCTCAAAATTCACAAACCAGATGAAGACTCGAATTTTGTAGAAAAATACGATCAACCCACTCTTTCATTCACATCCAAGACCAAACCCAGAGAGAAAAATCAAGTACAATTCCATGAGAAAAAGAGGAAAAAGAAAAGAAGAAACCAGCTAGACGAAGAAGCAAAACCTTACCAACAAAGTCGATGCCTGTGATCAGCAAGAATTCAACATAAAAATCTGAACCTAAGAAAGGTCCCTTTTATAATATAAAATCTGCAAATTCAGGACAAAGTACCCGGAGACGCTTACAGAGAGGGAACAAAGAAGCTTCGGTTCAGACCTGAACTGTCACAATCGAGTTCCCAAAGAGCCCCATTTTCTTGAGTGTAATATCGAAAACAGCAAATGTAAAACCGAGGGAACTTTCTACTAGGGAAATTACCCTGCCGTCTATACGTTCACTTTATCCATTGATATCGTGTGGTGCACGTGCTTCATTAAAAAATAAAAATAAAACTATAAATATAAAAAGATAGAAAAAATTGTCAAATTTTTTTTTTTTGAGTAAATGAATTGAGATAAAAATTGAAAATTAAATAAAATATTATTAAAATATAATTTTTATTTTAATATTTGAAAAAGTTGAATTGTTTATTTTATTTTATATAAAATTTAAAAAATTATAATAATTAAATCAGATGAATTGATAAATATTATAAAATTAAAGGAGACCCTAGAGTTTTACTTATATTTTTTTATGTTTTAAAACATACACACACATTTAACAAATTACGTGACATTATATATGATGACAATGAAAAGTGTGCAGTCTAAGTTAGGCTACATAATAACAATAGAGTCTACTAATTATCTCTATACCATACATTACACTTAATTTTTTATTTTATTTTTATTTTGCTCTTGTTTAACTAAAAAAATTATTCCACTTATCATCTATACACTATAAATTTAGTAAGAAAAAATAAAAAATTAATAAAATGCATCTTGAAATGAGTTTTGCAATTCATCATCCCATACACCATATATTATACTTATTTTTATTTTTTTATTTACTTTTTTTTCTTTTTTAAAGTTTGTCCGTCTTATAGTAATTCAGTTATTCTAATCATTATCTATATATTACATAATTGGTAAAAAAAATTAAAAAATTATGTGTGATGTTTAATGTGAAGATGATAAGTTAAATTTTTAAATTTAGGAATTTTTAAATTTTTCGTAACAATACCCTCGTTGTTATGAACTTTTGGTGGCGTCTATGTGAATACCTGAAGACAGAAAGGGTAACTTTGGCACAAGACTTTTTATAACCTTTGGGTGCGAATCCTCGTGGAGAAAGAGGAAAGCAGGTTGGTCGGCTGTCGTTTTTTGTCTTCTGAACGTGTAAAAACGTAACGTTCGCCCCAGCTGACACGAAATGCATCATGATATTTTACAACTTCAAGTTTTGTCTCATTACCATTTTTTTAATTTTTCATCAAAATTTCTTAAATAGAGATATTATATAATTTGAATAAAAAAAATTATATGGTTGTTGTTTTTATCAGTGAGAAAGTGGTTGTTACTTTGAAGTAGATATCTCTCTTTAAATCACCCAGGACAGATGGCTTTGGTGTTGGGTTTTATCAGGATCATTGGGAGACAGTGGGAGAGGAGGTTGTCCAAGCAGTTTTGGAGTCCTTGCAAAATGAGAAGATGCCAAGGGATCTAAAACATACTTACTTACATAGCATTGATTTCCAAGGTAAACTCTCCTAATTCAGTGCATGAATATCGTCCAATAAGTTTATGCAATATCTTTTATAAACTGATTTTTAAAGTTATGGCCAATCGAATGAATGGTGTTTTGTCTAAGGTTATTTCTTGAAACCAAAGTGTCTTTATTCCTGGTAGGCTTATTACAGACAACATTATGGTAGCTTATAAATTATTCCATACAATGCAAAATAGGCAGAGGGGAATAGGTGACAAGATGACCATTTGTCACCATATTGGTTCTTGATTTGTGTTGAAGGTCTTAGTTCATTGTTACAAAAAGCTGAGAGCAAAATATGAGTGGTGTTGTGTGAATAATTTGTTGGTTCAATATGAATATGCCTCGGGTCAAACTTTAAACAAACAGAAGATCGGTATTTTGTTTAGCTCTAACACAAAGGCTGCTACCAGGAGTTTTATTTTACAGCAGGCAGATGGGGTGATGTGCAACAACTATAACAAATATTTGGGGCTTCCCATTGTTATGGGAAGGTCTAAGTACAATTCTTTTAAAAGACTAAAGGAGAAAATTTGGAAAAGGATTAATAGTTGAAAGACTGAGCTTTTATCTACAGTAGGAAAAGAAATCCTCATTAAAAGTGTGTTCCAGGCTATACCTGCTTACACTATGAGTGTTTTTAAATTACCTGAGAATTTGTTAAAGGAAGTTGAAGTAATGTTGGCACGGTTTGGGTGGAGCCACAACAGACTTAAGAAAGGCATACATTGGAAAAATTGGGGAAAGCTTGGGGTGGTGAAAGGCAAGGGAGGTCTAGGTTTTAGAGATCTCAACAATTTCAATAGAGCTTTGCTTGCTAAGCAAGCATGTAGGTTTTTAAAGAAACCTTCCTCATCGGTGGCTTGTGTTTTTAAGGATAAGTATTTTCATAATGGGGAATTGTTGGATGCTAAATTGGGGCATTGTCCCTCTTTCACCTAGAGGAGCCTTTGCTCAAGCTTGGATCTGGTTAAAAGTTTACTTGTGTGGCGAGTGGGGAATGGTCAGTGCATAAGGATTTGGAAGGACAAGTGGTTGCCTAAGCCATCAACTTATTAGGTTCAGACACTTGTTAATACTTTTGACTCTGAAGACAGAGTTGATGTGCTCATTGATGATGAGAAGAGGAGTTGGAAAAAAGAGGTAATTGAAGTAGTCTTTAATGAAGATGAGAGACAAAAGTGGTATGTGCTATTCCAATCAGTAGAAGGGGAGCTAGTAATAGGTTTGTATGGAAGGGTTTCAACTAAGGGCTTGTACACTATTAAGAGTGCCCATTATGAATATCTTATGCAGAAAAGTCAGAAACTGGGGGAGTCATCAAGTTTTTGGAGGATTGAAGATCAATGGAAGAAAATATGGCAGATGGGGGTTTTAGGGAAGGCAAAACAGTTGATATGGAAAACTTTGAATAATATTTTACCTACAAAAGGTAATTTGTCTAAGAAGCAAGTGATTGATAGTGGTTTGTGTCCAATATGTAAACTGGAGGAGGAGTCTGTGTTGCATGTTCTTTGGACCTGTTCTACATCAGCTGATGTTTGGGGTGGAGATGCAAGTCCAGTTAAAAAGTGGCAGAGGTTTTATGCAGATTTTGAGATGCTATGGGCTGAATTATATACGAGGCTAGATTTGGATCAGTTGGAGTTGGTTTCTGTCATTTTTCATAGAATATGGACAAAAAGGAATAGCTTTGTTTTTTAAAACAATTTTAAAAGTTCTGCAGTGATATTAGAATTGGCTCAAGATGATCTGTTTTCTTATAAGCAAGTGCATCAAAGGGTTCTAGTCCAACGATGACAAGTCAAATAGAAACAAGAGAACAAAGATGGAAACCAACTTTTTGGCCTAATTTGATGGTTAATTTTGATGCTGCTTTTGATAAGGAAAAGGAAATGATAGGTTTGAGAGTTGTTATCAGAGGTAGTGGATGGAATCTACTAGCTACTCTTTCTGCTCCTAAGGATTGTGTTAACTCAGTTTTTGTTGCTGAAAGCTATGCTTTGTTAAGAGCTATGAAACTGTGTATTGACTTTAGTTTTCATTAGGTTCACTTCGAAGGTGATGCTAAAGTTGTTATTGATGTTGTTCAGTCCAATTCAGATGATAATTCTTGGTTGGGACAAGCTACAGATGATATAAAGCAGATGATGACAAGATTTCCATTGTGGAGACTCTCTTTTATTCATAGGTCTGGTAACAAGGCTGCTCATATGGTAGCTAAGTTGGTTGTTGATACTGAATGTGAGAGAGTATGGTTAGAGGAGGGTCCAGCAGAGGTTTTGCTTGTTGTTTTGGAAGAAAAGTTATGTATTGTTTAATGTTTTAATGAGAAGAGGTTTTCTTTAAAAAAACAAATTATATCAGTCGGAAAATAATAAAATAATAAAAAATAATCAGTGACCAAAATTATTCACCTATCAAGTTATAACAAAACAATCAATCTACATGCTTTTTATATTTTAAATATTATATATTTTTATTCGTATAAGATTGTTGTACTAATAGAGAATGGCGTGGCATGCCATATAATAGCCACGTGTGACTCTTTTTTTCAAAAAAAATGGTTGAGATGTGTAACGCCTACCCCTCAAGTGTCCTATAGACGAGAATTTTAGAAAAGTAATGGAACGAGTGTTATTCACTTTCATAAAAATTTTCTTTTCTTTTTATCATGCACCAAATGTAGAAGATTCCGTAAATAAAATAAGATAAGCATTAAAATTAGAAGAGAGCTTGCAACATCTATGTGATACCCCATATTTCATTTGTAACGCTCTAATGAAAGGTCCAAATCACATGATTTATACTCTCAAAGAACTAATCAATGATACAATTAGAGTCTCATTGGAACCTTATAAAAGAGCAAGAACTTCTCATTCTCAGGCAATGTGACCACCTACTCTTATCTGAATCATATGGGGTATCACAATCTACCACCCTTAAATTCCTGACGTCCTCGTCGGGCTTGTCCATTGTAAGTGACATGGCTCAAGTCCCACATTTCTAGTTGGAATCTAGCTCTGATACCATTTGTAACGTTCCAAAGGAAGGCCCAAACTACATGATCTATACTCTAAAAGAACTAGTCAATGATACAATTGAAACCTCATTGAAACCTTATAAAGAGCAAGAACTTCTCATTCCCAAGCAATGTGGGATCCCACACACCACCTACCTTCTTCTTTCTAAGCAATATAGGATCTCATACACCACCTACCTTTATCTGTATCATATGAGGTATCACAATTTATAAAAATGTAAATTACAAAATCATTATTTACAAATTAGAAAAAGTATGCCTATGCTTTTGTAGCTTTTCTTTGAACCAATTATTGCCTTACATCTTTGTTTTAACTTTTAAATTTGAGATATTCGTGCGTTAAAATAAAATGAGTTGAATATTTAACAAATCTCATGCGGTTAGTCATCCACAAACTTGTCTAATGAAACTATTCGCAAGATGATAAAATACCTCACTACCCAAATCTGAGAGTACATCAAGTATTTTCTTGATACTTTACTATTATTCATTAATTTATTATTAATTTTCACCTATTAATTACTACTATTTAATATTTTTCATTACTTTTTTTATTATTTTTTCACTACTATTCATAAAATACCTGAGAATATCTCAATACCCAAACCCAATTGATAATCCAATTAACCTTCAATATATATATATATATATATATATATATATATATATATCCAAGAATTAATCCTAACCTTGCTTTAACGCTTGTGGCATGGCATCCATCATTGATTCCTTATAAACATCCATGACTTTATCATTTGCATCCATATATACTCTAAACATCTATAACCTTGAAATATAGTCTTTAACATGCACATTATACCCAAACAATGAATCATTCATGAAGCTCAATTTCATTAGTGCTACCTCATAACCTCACCATTCGTAGACAAACTTCATGCATACTTCATTTAATGCATACTCTTAATTTCAAGGCCAACTTAGTACAACCAATCCATGGCCCTACTCATCCCTTGCATCATTCCATATTTGCATGCTTGATTCAAAGCATCTTCATCCCATTTTTAAGACTCAAAATGGGCGTAGATCGAAGTTTCACTTTAAAATCCAACATAAACGTCCAAGAACATCATCATGATTCCATCCAAACCTTCATTTTTAATATGTAACATAAAGTTTAGTCCAACACTTGTACGCAACACACATCAACCCAAGCTTCATTCACCTTCTCATATTCAATTACATAACACAATTCAAGACCTTCCATTAATCTAACAAGTAATTAGAACCTTAAGCTACCCTAAACACTTTAACATTATATAATGCATGAAAATAATCAAAGTGGCATCTGCCCAAGACACCATACATTGCTCCATTTCATTTCATACACTCAGCACCAATCCAATTCTCTTATGCTTCATAATCATTTCATGCAAATAACCGGCCATCCATAATTCTCAACTTCCATTTCGACTCCTTGATTATAACCTGTGTTAGGGACTAAATTGACTAGGTCAAACCCTTTGGAAACCTATCACTAAGCCAAGAAATAAGGCATGAAAAAGATAAGGCAAATAAGTTGGTTTAGACTCCTAAAAAGAAAAGGTTTCACAAGACTTAGACTCCTAAAAGAAAAAGGCTTCACAAGGTAAATTGAGCTCTATCACTCCAAGGAAATAACCTCTATATAAGGAGCGGCTCCTCCACAAATCTAACAGGCTCTCTCCAGGCACTCTCTACCAATTCTCTAGAGGGACACTCAGACTAAATTCTCTTATTGTATTGAGCGATATGTGAGGCTATGGGACATTATAAAATCATCACCTGATATAGTGGATTTTGCGCCCAACAACCCATGGACGTAAGCTTTTATGCCGAACCACGTAAATTTCTGTGTCTCCCTTTATTTATTTTTATTTGCTTATTTATTATTTATCATATAGATGGACGCAAAAAGCATCGTATCAAAGCCTGAATCACTAACGTGGATCGGGGATGACTCTTTATTCCTTTCCGGCCTGTTGTGCAATTTTTGGCATTAACAGTTGACATCGTCTGTGGGATCGACTTTTTCTCTATACCGGAATTGGGAGAAGGATATTCTCCGACTCACGGGATCATCTGCAAAAGTTCAGATTCCTTGGTTAGTGAGATCGTCTCCAAAAAATAAATAGATATATATTTATTATATGATGCCCGCAACACCCTTGCATGATGTGAATTCTACAATCACAAGATCATCATCGAAACATCATATAAGATTTCCTCAATTTTACTGATTTCTTGTTGATTACATCCTAACACTGCAGCAAATAATAATAATAATAATAATAATAATAATAATAATAATAATAATAATAATATCAGATATATAATATATATATCTATATCTTTGTGGGATTCTTTACAGACTTCAACATGATTTTCACACATCAACTATCACGCGAATACATGCAAATCGCAATATCTACAAAAGTCAAGCTTCTTTAACTCATGAGACTATCTCCAAAAGAAAAATAATAATAACAGATAACAATTTTATGTACTAATCTATTATTTTTCTTTTATTTCGTTAATTTTGGTGTGTCTATATATATAGATAAATATATATTCTAGAGGATGCTCTTCATGTGGACGTAACATGATTTGCTCAACTTTTGAAACTCTCCTTTGTAAATTAATTAATCATCTCGTTTCTGTTCTATAGAAAAGGAAAACTTTTTCACTCTCTCTTAACATAGAGAGAAAGAGAGAGGAGAGAACTAGTAGTTTGGAGGTTCTCTTATCAATTATGTTTACTGTTTGGTCTGATATTTCCTTCTAATTTGTGTAAAAAAAAAGGAAAAAAAAAGAGAGAGAAAAGAAAAAGAAGAAAAAGAAAAAGAAGAAGAAGAAAGAAAGTCGAGCTGGTTGACTCAAAAGTGAACTCGCCAAACACGAATAATTTTCATTGCTACAAAAGCGCTCAAGGATGAACAAATTACCCATGCAAAAATCATTCAGCAGCAAATGATCTCAATTAAGACAAATTACTTTGGTTTGGCTTCTTCAAATTTGTTATTTTATTTTTACTAACGAAATTGATTTTTTAAAAGACTTTTCCCACGAAGCTCTTCAAGGTTTCACGAGAAACTTGGCTGCTACATGTCGTGGGAACATACTTCACTGGAAATAAATTGCATGGCGCGAAGCACCAACAATGAAGCGGATCTTGGGCTCCACTTGTGCATCTCAATTTATCTTCAACAAAATAAATTGTTCGGTATCATGGCCGTCCCGGGCCTTTTTTTTTCTTTTTGGTATCGCAGGCATCCCAGGCCTTCATCAATGCCAGAGCATGGCTGTCGACGGGCATAGCCCATGGGTCACCAACCTTCGCCACACTCAAGCGAGATAACCAAGGTTTGCAAACCTCAAACCTGTGATTTGAATTATTTAATCTAACAAGATTGGTTTTTATTTTAAGGAGAGCTCTAGCTCCCACCACAGAGTGCGGTCGCGTTTTATCTCCTACTACAACAAAGCAGCTGAGCTCAAACTTAACATCAACGTGGTAGAGTCATCCTCCCACTACACTCTACTCACCAAGGCTACACAGTCGAGGATCTCTCATGTTTTGCCCATCGCCAAGAGTTACGAGGTCAAAGGGCATCTCCCGCTACACTCGTATCGCCAAGGTTACGCGGTCGAGGCACTCTTCTGCTAGCCTAATAAAAGGTAAAACGGTCGAGGTGATATCCCGTTAACTCCTTCTCGCCAAAGGTGATGTGGTTGAGGTGATCTCCCACTAGCCTCATATTTACAAGGTAAAACGGTCGAGGTAATCTTCCGTTAAATCCTTTTCACCAAAGGTGACGTGGTCGAGGTGATCTCTCACTAGCCTCATATTTACATGGTAAAACGGTCGAGATCATCTCCTGTTAACTCCTTCTCGCCAAAGGTGACTTGGTCGAGGTGATCTCCCACAAGTCTCATATTTATAAGGTAAAATGGTCGAGGTGATCCCATTAACTCCTTGTCGCCAAAGGTGACGTGGTTGAGGTGATCTCCCACTAGCCTCATATTTACAAGGTAAACGATCAAGGTAATCTCCCGTTAACTCCTTCTTGCCAAAGGTGACGTGGTCGAGGTGATCTCCCACTAATCTCATATTTAGAAGGTAAAACGGTCGAGATGATCTCTCGTTAACTCCTTCTCGCCAAAGGTGACGTGGTTGAGGTGATCTCCCACTAGCCTCATATTTACAAGGTAAAACAGTCGAGGTAATCTCTCGTTAACTCCTTCTCGCCAAAGGTGACGTGGTCGATGGATCTCCCACTAGCCTCAAATTTAAAGATAAAACGGTCGAGCTGATCTCCCATTAACACCTACAACCAAGTGTCTCCACTCGCTACAACCGCCACCAGCGGGTTACCTTCAGGAATGAGCTTCCAAGCTCTATAACCGCCTTGCGCTGGTGTTCTTCGAAAACGAGTTGACGGGCTCAGCAACCGCATAAGATGGATCTAAGGGGGTTGGTGGGCACCCTAACCACTTAAGCGCGGGTTACTACAAACAAACTCTTACATCCACAACAAAAAATACAACACAGAGCAAAATCCATTGAGGCCACGAAAAATGATCACCGAGCACGGAAATATACGCACTTTACTAATGACAAACATTCACATACAATCACTATGCAAACATTCTTACAAACAAACTTCACAAAGGATCATCCTCGATGGCCTTTACTACAAATTTTATAATTTCTTCTTGAGAGTCACTCATGGAGATCTCCATTGTGTGACAGTGAAAAACTATGAACCAGCTATCGGAATTTCTTTTTCTGCAGGTTACCTTCATCACGGTTGACTTGAAGATTCTCAATGCCTTCTTGATAAACAAGTTGACTTTAAGAATCGAGGGCATATGTTAGGGACTAAATTGACTGGGTCAAACCCTTTGGAAACCTATCACTAAGCCAAGAGATAAAACCAAGCCAAGAGATAAGACAGGAAAGAGCTAAGGCAAATAAGTTGGCTCAGACTCCTAAAAGGAAAAGGTTGTTGGCTCAGACTCCTAAAAGGAAAAGGTTTCACAGGACTTAGACTCTTAAAAGAAAAAGGATTCACAAGGTAAATTGAGCTCTATCACTCCAAGGAAATAACCTCTATATAAGGAGCAGCTCCTCCACAAATCTAACAGGCTCTCTCCAGGCACTCTCCACCAATTCTCTAGAGGGGCTCTCTTAAGACTAAATTTTTCCATTGTATTGAACGATATGTGAGGCTATGAGACATTGTAAAATCATCACCTGATATAGTGGATTTTGTCCCAACAACCCGTGGACGTAGGCTTTTATGCCGAACCACGTAAATTTCTGTGTCTCCCTTTATTTATTTTTATTTGCTTATTTATTATTTATCATATGGATGGACGCGAAGAGCATCATATCAAAGCCCGAATCACCAACGTGGGTCGGAGATGACTCTTTCTTCCTTTCTGGTCTGTTGTGTAATTTTTGGCATTAACAACCTGATCATAATTTAACCCATTCTTAGTCACATAGCATAATCCATATAACACATATAGTAAGTTACACACTTTTATAACCAAAACAAGCCAACACGTAGCTCCAAGTCAACCCAAGCCTTCCACCAATTAAACACTTCTTTTAAACCATCTAAGACTCCTCATTCTATGCATAGAGATGAAGATACATTTATCTATATATTGTGAACTTGAAGTCAAATGCAAAATGCAAATGGCAGAAACTCTTTGACCTCAAATCTGAAAAATGCACTCACAATTGAGCTTAGACTCAAGTTTTTCACGGAGAAATTAAATATAAATACGAAATAAAATGGAAAAGAGAAGTGGAAAAGAGAAGTGTTAGTGGAGGAAAGGAATCTAAAACAAATAGAGGAAGAAGGAGCACAAACCTCACTTTGACCTTCCTTGTGTAGCAGCTAAAGTTACAGAAAAGTTAAGGCTTGGTTGATTGCTACCATGATCAAAATTCAAGGAGTGATGAAGAAGAAAAAGGAGCTCATTTCACATATAAGAAGAGGAGTGCATATTGGTTACAAGGGCTGGAATTTAAATGGATAGAATGCAAGAAACTAATGATGAATGAAAATCGTATGTACTGATTTGAGTTGATGTTTTGCTCTCTTTTTATGCTTCAAATGGGTATCCAATGACCTTGGTGAGGTGTTTAAGGTAAGGTGATGACGACTTGAAGTGAGGTGTGGTTTCAAGAGGAGTAGGAGAAATGGAGAAAATAAGCTGAACAAAAACCATCATTAATTGGGTTAATGGTTCTGGTCTGCAATTGTTGTTTTTCTATGGGGGTGTTGTGGCTGAATACGTGGTGGTTCTACACTTTTCTATGGTATCCGAAACGGAGACGTAACCCATCCAAGCTTTGACAATGAAATTGAAAGAAAGAGGAAGAGGTTGGCATGAGTTGAAGGGGATGAAGGTTGATGCACTATCATGGCATTGTTGTTTATTTGTTGTTGTTGTGTTGCCTGCTACTGCTAGTTCTGTTACTGGTCTTGCTATTGTCTACTGTTGTCTCCTGCTACTACCTACTGCTGTCTGCTGCGTCTAGAGGACCTAGAGAGATAAAAGGAAGAAAGGGAAATTTGATTGGAGCTGAAATGGGTGTGTTGAAGTGTAAATAGAAAGTGAAGGAGAGACATGCCCCATTTTAGACAACCAAGACCAGAGCACTATTGCAACAATAAGAACCCCATGAAACCTAGCTTCTCTACAGACCCCATGTTGGGTTGAAATGTCTTTGTTATAGAAGGTGCTTGGACCAAGGTCTCTTGCAAGAGACCTATGCTAAGCTAAAATGCCCTTGCCACATATTAGAATTGACTAAAACACCCCTACAACAAATCAAATTAGACATGAACAATGATGATCCAAAACAAACTAGCCAATGACAACTAGAAATCTCCAGAACTAGCTTTATCTAACCAATTTGATTGGACGTTGGATATTGTTGGAAATCTAGTGCGCTTTACATGCTCAAGAGCCGAGCTCCAACGTTATCCAACCAAATTTGACCAGGAGTCAAATACTTATGGAGATCAGGTACGCTTTACATGTTCGAGAGCCAAGCTCCCATGTAAGCATTAGATCCAATGGAGATGGTACGCTTTATTTTCCGTCCTATCATAATTTTTCCATTAGACCTTCACTGTTCTGTCTACCTTCACTTTTCTATCCGACCTTTATTTTTATGTCCTACCTTTATCTTCCATCCTACATTCACTTTCTGTGGTGCCCGCCATGATGGTTAGGACCCTTGGGATGAACTTTTTTAGCCTCTGGCTAAACCTTGATGCTCTTTCATGGTGCTTGCATTGCCCGAGCACTTTCGCTTGCCTTTTGTATGAGACGTTGTTGCTCACCCTAGAGTTTGAGCTCTATGGAATGCTTGATGGTTCTGAGATAAAAACTTTTGGTGAAAATTTCTGTCAAGGACTTGATCGGATACTATTGCGATCTGGTATGCTTTACATGCTTGGAACCAAGCTCCCATGTAGTCCAACCAAACATCACCATATTTTTTTAATGCTTGCCCTTGGGACGAACACTTCTTCAGGCAAGGTCTTTTGGTCCCAATTTGGAAGGAGCATTGTTTGCTTACCCTAACAAAACACCTTTCACTTGCCTTAGGGTACATGTTGTTGTTGTTGCTTGCCCCGATACGTTCGAGCACTTTTACTCAGTTAGGGTCAAGCACTCTTTGGTCACCCTGGGGTTGGATTGCCCTGGGTTCAAGTAGTTTTTGCTGACCTCAGGTGCGAGCTTTCCTTCAGTGTTTTCACTTGCCCTCCTGGATGTGATGACTTTAGCTCACATTCGAGAAAAGTGCTCATTGTTGTTGCTTGCCCTTCGTGAGGAGCACTTTCCTTAGGGATGCGAACACTTTTGGGTCATGCATGAGAACTGTTTCTCTTCAAGGGGGCAAGCCTTGTTGCTCACATGAGTTTTGTGATCTCTTTGTGAGGGTCGCACCAACGCAAGGGAAGAGATCCCCTCCTAAGGATGGAAGGTGGGCGACAAGGAGATGGTTGGAAGAGCAAAGTGCAGCTAGGCCAGGAGAAGGGGGAGCGGCACTATGTAGAAAGTTTGTCTGACACGATTCAACACCAAGCTATAAAGGACTTTTAACCATGTGTTAGACGGGCAATAACTATGCTTACCGTACCAGGGTGAACAATGGGCAAGGAAAAGCTCGATGCATACATGGGTGCTCTCCGAGATAACATGGAGGTGCTCAGAGGACGGCGGAAAAAATATTACTAACTTGCAGTCTATATCGTCTGATCTCATAGGTATGGTCCAATGCCACGTGGGAGACCCTTATTTAAGAAAGGACTGTGGGATTTTACCCAAGGCAAGCTGCAAAGGATGTGCACACCTTGTCCCCATCAGTTTCTACCATCTTGCAAGGACAGAGGGCAAATGGACGGCCGAGTTTAAAGGTCTCTCGTTCAAGAATATCTAGAGTTTGATGGATGTCAGATATAGGGCTGACAATCCCATACTATAAAAGGTATCATGCAAAAGTCAAAATCACACTTTTGAGATCGTAAAGTGTTTATTCTTTATTTAGTCAAACACTTCAAGAAAGCAAGGGATTTCAAGGCTTGCTACAGAAGGATCGGCACCAATGCTACAGTAATTTTAGACGTACTGTCTAGATAGGTTAACTCCAACGACCATGTTGAGAATGTGGGGTGAATATTTGTGAGTATGTTGTAAGTTCAAGGTTTTGTATATTTTGTAACTCACCTCCTTCTTACATGAAAGTACATTTTCTTCATTATGTTTATCGGGTACCTTTACATTGTGATTTTGAGATGATGAGTTTAAATATCATGATTTGATGATGATGTGATATTCGAATGTTGAGTCTTACCGTGCGTTGATAATCATGGATGGGTTGAGGAGTCCTTGAGCCATTCCTACTGCACTTGCCATGAGTTTCATATGGGTAGAGTGATTCCCCATGACGATCGGGGTGAAACGTTTTCGTATTGGCCTCAATTGATAACAAGGGTAAAGAGACTCTTCGAGTTGATCATAGGTGGTGTAACGCCCCATCCCGATGGGTCCAGAGAATTAGCTCCTAATACTGAATATCCTTTCCAATAGCACAATTATATATAATCCAGAAACTCTATAAAATATTCAACACAAATATTCATGTTCTTTCATAGGGACACTAAAGAAATCCTCAATAAAATAAATTAAAAACTCACCAAAGACTCAAAAATATCCTTAACTTAACATACCAAAATAACCGAAAACAATAGCTCTACTAAACATGACCCAATAAATACTTGTACCAAATGACACTTATTCCTCTATGATCATCACATCTTGCTAAACCTTCCTACTCTTGTTCTCCAGTTGAACCATCAAAATTATCTGAAAAATATTGTGGAGATAAGAGGTGAGTTATCAACAACTCAGAAAGTAGAGAACATATAGTAGTATGCAAACATGAACATTTACAGAGTTCAGAATGTAGAACAAAATACTATTTATTTTCAGAATGTAGAGCTAGAACATGTTATCAAAAATATGAGAGCGAAAGTTCAAATATATTCTTATTCCAAATTCCTTTGGCATAGCATAACTCAACATCTTCATATTATGGTATCATATCATAACAGAGACAATGTTTAACCCCGCGAGGTAGAGTTGTGCAAAACACGACGGCCAATCGAGCAGAAACAAAATGTGAATCTTTCCCTTATTATTCTCAGAGCCTCGAGTGTGCACACAAGAAAGATCATGCAGAAAACCACTTTGCTTCCAAGTGTGTGCACCGGAAATAGAAAAGTTGGTACTAACCCAAACAAAGGCCACAATTTTTCACCTGTGGTAAGGTTAGAATGGAACAGAAACAGAATGTCATGCAAGAGGTTCTTAGAAATCACATCATACCATATTAGAGTACAGAACATCTTCAGAACAAAACATAAACAAATCACAAAAATATAATTTATACACAAAATTTCATATTCGCTCTCTTTTGCACTGTTCAAAAACAAAATGCCAAAATTATTCATGTTTACACCAGTCATGCCAGAAAATACTTTATTTTTATACATAATTTCATGACTAATGCAAAACAAATAACTGAAGTTGTTTCAAATTTCTTTTCATAACAAAACATGCATATTTTCCAAAATTGACCTCAGTTCATTTTATTTTTATACAAAGTCTAGCATAGGAACCCCGCTTACCTGGACTTCTTAACTTTTTAAATTTCTCCACAACAGTGCCAAACGAAAATCAATCGTCATCTATAAGATTGTCACGTAATTTCCATTGAAATATAACATTAAAAATCCTATAAGAGCCCACTTAAAAAAAATCCAATAATATTCTACAAAAAGACTTAGGCTCAATGTAAAAAAAACCAACCCATTGAAATATAACTTTAAAAATCCTCATCCTTTGGTTTAAAAATCAGAGGGCAAAATTGTAATTTTAACAAAAACAAGTCTTCCTACCATCTCTATGTAAGGAGCTCTATGAAAAAAGAAATTATAACCCATGTTTTGTTTTGTTTGGAGGGAGGGGGTGATGAAAAATAGAGGAGAATCTGAGAGAGAAACGAGAGAGGGAGGAGGCGTGCATCATGCATGCCGTGGAAAACAAACATGATGAAGCCGTGCATGAAGATGAGTTAGTGGGGGTTGTGCGTGAACTTGTGTAACATGTGAAAAATAAAGTGTTGTCATTTACCCTAGCGAAAACAAATGTACCTGTAGGAAAAAAAAAAGGACATGCATGTGGTGGGGGCTCATACCAGATCTCATGGGTTTGGGCTTTTGGCCCATTTCAAAAATTTGACTCATGTTTCGTAGTGAACAAAAAGAAATTAATAAATGGACTCTTTCCAAAGTTTTGGGCCTCAACTCATCCTTTAAATATATATACTAGCTCCACAAATTTTCTCAGCCCATAAAAAGATTTTTCATCCGACCCAAAAATACTTAAAGAAATTACTAAAATAGCAAGCCCATTAAAAAATATTCGATATTTGCCAAAATACAATTTGGAGCCGCAATCAATATAAAAAAATAATACTCGAAAATTAACTGGGTTCTTTATAGGTATAAAATCCCTTATCCTAAAAAAATTTTAGAAAACGGATTGATGCTGGACCTAGGTGTTACACGTGGTGTCATTGTGAGTGTTGACCAGATAGAGTGATTCTTCCAGTCGGATGGTTCTGGATTTGATAAATGAACTCGCACAATGGTCTGGTAGAGCAATTTTTCGTGTCGAACAGTGGGGCAATTTCTTGTTGGTACTTATGAAATGAGATATTGTGGTTTTGATATAGTTTGATAAGAGGGTGATTTGTTGCTTTAATAATGACTATGCATATTGAGATTTGCTTAGAGTGTTATTCCTCTCCGTGCTAGTATACTTGAAATTTATCAAGAGGGTGATTCCTCGCCATAATTATGAATGCATGTGTTTCTGCCCGAAGCGTGATTCCTTGCCATGCAATTCACAAATTTATTTACATGAAGTTGTGCCTGCAAATTCATTTCCATAGTCTCTCATTAATAGTATTGTAATTAGTTTTAACTTATTGGGATTTCTTAGAATTATCACTGTGGTGGTCCCACCTATAGTTTTGTTTACCGAAACAATAGATCTTATTGCAAATTTAGCCAAGAAGAGTTTTCTGAGGAAGAAGGTTCAACCCCGCCGGAGGTGTAGTCACGAAGGCCTATCTCCGATTAGTAGATATTTGTATTTATTAAGATGTATATTTAGTTAGAAGACGAATCATGTACAATTTGTTGTACTTCGGTGTAAGTGATGAATTAATGACTGTATACAATATTATTTGGGAAGAAGTGACAATGACATATGGATATTACTATTAAAAGTTAAATTTTTGTACTAGTATAAATCTCTGGTACATATAGTATTTGTATCTGACTAATCCCTTTACTTAATTCAACTGTGATATATATTGCACTTGTCGTGTGTTCTATTCGAGAATGAATGCCTAACCTCGAGTAAGATCTGGGTGTTCCCGACTGGCTAGCATTCCCTGGCACTTCGGATCCTCGTCGAGTACATTATTGAGGGATAAGGGTGCCACAACTTGGTATTAGAGCTTCTCACAGCTCTGAGTAAATCCATAAGTCATCCAGGAAAAATCTTAGAGTAATAGGTTTGATCCTTAGTATGTTAGGCTTAAAATATAAGCATGGTAGGCAGTATTGGTATAAGAAGGCGAGTGTTTAGTTAGAAAGTAATAGACTTGGGCTGTGTGGTAGGATTTTATTATGGTGCAACCGAGAGTTCCACGTAACGGACGATCCATGGGTGGGCATGTGGGAGATCAACCTCATGGTGAAGGAGTGGTGAAGTAGCGCGAGCTATTAATCGTATCACGGATGTGTTACAGTAGCAACATGAGTTTTTCCAGTGACAGATGAGATACAACAAGTCAACCACCTGTGTGTGGAACAATGAGGTTGTACTTACTAGCGGTTCTTGGCTTATCGGTATCCAGGTTTCTTTTTTTTTTCTTTTTTTTTTTTTTTTTTTTTTTTTTTTTATAATAAGGGATCACATTTCATAAAAGAGGACATACAACTTTGAGTTAAACAAATCAGTTACATATGTTAATTGCTCCCCAGCACACTTTCGTGGCTGACATGGTCTAGTCCAGACGACAAAACTCTAAAGACCTAAGTCTAAGAGATCAGTCGTGCATATCTCTGTCCCCGACAGAGTAAACAGTAACTAGGTGACAGAACCCTTACCCCGACTATGCGAAGTAGGGTGCACCAACCCCATACACCGCCTAAGCGGAGAGGGGGATCACACCTATCGGACCAAGGTCTGAAGGGACAAAATTTATGGATTTTTTTTTTTTTTTTTTTACAGGACACGAAAATTACAAAAGAAAACAACTGTAACAACAGAAAAAGACAAAGCTCCAAGCGGCTGCGGAGGCCCATGCAGTACACGCGCCACCCTGGGAGAAAACCAACGACCGATCTAGGAGGTTCAGGACTCACAGACCCCAGCGGCGCCGCGCATGGCGCCGGTAGAGGGCCTCCCAACGGCCCGAGGAAGCACTCGCCGAACGCCTCCGATTCTTTTGGCCGCGCGTGCGACCAACTCGCAGCTCCGTTTGACGCCGCCTTCAGAAGACTTGAAGATCGGCGACTGGGCAGCGCCATGGAGAGGCGCGTGCTGATCTATGGTCACCGGAAGTACCAAATCCATAATTCTCCCTTATTTAGCTTGCAAAACACAAAAATAAAAATGGAGCTCTACACAGAGGGGACGGGGGTGGGAAGAGAAGGAGAGAGGGGGGAGGAGTTGAAGCTCCCACCCCCCTCAGCCAGAACAGTAACGAGAGCTTTGAGGGAGACGGGTTCGAGAGCTTTGGGGGAGAGCTTTCGGGTTCGAGAGCCAGAACAGTATCCAGGTTTCTTTTGAAATGAAGGAACAAAAGGCGAAAAGGCAGATTATGGATATCAAGTGAACTTTTGAGGTGTGCAGATGCACAGACAATCAGAAAGTGTTATTTGTGAGGTACTTACTCCAAGGAAAAGTGGCAAGTTGGTGGAGTTCATAGAGGCAGTTGCTTATCATGGAGTTGGGATTCATGGACTCCATTCCTTGGTAGAGGTTTAAGAGGGAATTCGATGATCGGTATTTTCCAGTCATTATTATGCGGCAGAAATCAAAGGATCTCACTAATTTGGTTTAAGGGCAACATGATAGTCGAACATTATGCTGTTAAGTTTATGGAGTTGGAGATGTTTTCCGCTCATCTTATCTTTACAAAGGAGATGTGCGCATAGCGGTTTCAGGATGGATTGTAACCGCGCATACGTACGCAAGTGGCTTGTTTAGAAGTGACATTTAGAGGCAGTGAATGTGGCCCCAATCATGGAGTACGAACACGTCAATTATGACAGGCCAAAAGCAGAGGACATTCATGAAAGAAGGAAGCAGTTCCAAGTCACCTCAGTAGTTCACAACAAGGACAGGGGTATGCCCACAAACTACTCCATGGGTGCATTTAGGAGGTAAAGCACCAGTTTGGGCCACTGTCATAAGTCTCACGAGGGAGAGTCTCGCTAGGCAGGGCATTAAGCCAAGGATTGCCCTCAGGCTTTTCAAGGACAAAAGAAGGGATCCATTGGAGGACAGGGAGGCCCTATGCAGACTGTGCAAGCGAGGGTGTATGCTTTGACGCTATGAGAGGTTGAAGAGGATGCTCTAGAGGCGTAGGAGGCGAGAGTCATCATAGGTACGGAACTCCAATCGTAGTTTAGCTCAATAGTAATGTAAGAGATGTAATTGTAAGGGTCGATTTGGTTTGGTCGTTTCAGGGCGAGTTAGGATGTTCGAGTACTACACGAGTACTTTATTTGATTCGGGTGCGTCATAGTCCTTCGTGTCAGATATGCTTGTTAGGATAACCGGCCTTTGGACTGAGCCGACACAACAAAGAGTCTCCATAACGCTACCAATTGGGGAGATAATATGTTGCACGAGGATAGATATGAATTGCCCATTAGAATTGAACAAAGTCATTATGGAGGTGGATTTGTTAGTGTTTAATTTGCTAGGATTTGATATTATCGTAGGGATGGATTGGTTGTTCAGAAACTACGTGAGTATAAGTTGTCAACAACGGACGGTACTATTTCATATGCCTAAAGAGGAAGGTAAGGTATTCCAGGATAATAAATTATGGTCAATGTCAGGAATAATTATGTCAATACAAGCCAAAAGGGATATGGCGAGCAGAGCTGAGGCTTACCTAGTAAACTTAGTGCTTAAGTCGAGGGAACCTAAGAAAATACAAGAAATACCATTAGTAGCCGAGTTTCCAGAAGTATTCGAGGAATTGCCAGGATTATTCCCTCCTAGGGAAGTTGAGTTTTCAGTAGAATTGAAACCTAAAATGGCACAAGTACATAAAGCACATTATAGAATGGCTCCGTCAAAACTAAGGAATTAAATGATCAACTGCAAGAGTTGTTGGAAAAGTGATTTCTTAGGCCGAGTTCAACACCTTGGGGAGTATCGATATTCTTCGTTAAGAAGAAGGACGATTACGCTTTGGATGTGTATTGATTACTAGGATCTGAATAAGGTGATAATAAATAATAGATACCCATTGCCCAGGATAGACGACTTGTTCGATCAGTTACAAGGAGCCTCGATATGCTCTAACATTAATCTTGGGTCGGGTTATCACCAATTGAGGATTAAACATGATGATATATCCAAAATGGCATTTAGAACAAGGTATGGACATTTTGAGTCCACAGTGATGCCGCTTGGTTTAGCTAACAGTCCAACAACATTTTTGGATATCTTGAATAGGGTGTTCAAACCCTTATTGGATACGCTTCTGGTGGTATTCAGAGTTGAAGGAATTCCAACTTTATGAGAAGTCACATTTGGCGTGAGACCGCGGAAAAAAACAATTACGAACGTGCATATCTTATCGTCTAATCTTAGAGGTATGGTACAAAGCCACATGGGAGACCCTTATTTGAGAAAGGACAGCAAGATTTGACCCAAGGCAAGCTGTAGTGGACGTGCACGCCTTGTCCCCATCAGTCTTTGCCATATTGCAAGGCTAGAGGGCAAATGGATGATCAATATCGAAGGTCTCTCGTTCAAGCATATGTGGAAATAGATGAATGTCATATCTAGGGTTGAAGACAAAGTTTTGAATACCGTTCTGGTGACCATTTTGGTTGATGCATTAGAATGAAATATTTTGGTATCGGTACCGTTTCAGAATAGTCTATATATAAATAAACTAATTATATATATAAACTATATTCCAAAATACTTCAGTAATACTTTTTAATCCAAATATTAAAAACATAGATTTCAGGAAAAAAAAATGATACAATTGTTCATTAAAATGATAAAATTGTTCATTCTTCCGGTCTTCTTTTAGGTGCAGGTAGTGGCTTAGACATTAGGAAGACTAAAAAGGGGGTAAAGATGGAAATAAGCCATGATGAGACTTTTGAAAGTTAAATAGTTTACTGGTTAAGGTGAAATATGTGGCAAAATAAGAGGAAGGGTGGGTAAAAAAAACTGAAGTCAGCACCGAAGATCACTTGTAAACAAATGGGTAGACTCAAATGTGGACCCATTGAAAACTAAGGTCGTCTTCCAAGGCGTTTCTCCAGATCATTCAAAAGTAAGTACCATATAGACTATGGACCAATATGCATGAAAGATCATCCATCTAATAGCTAGATCAATAGCTTAGGTGTTAATACTGTTATTCTTATTTATTAATATTGTTAGTTTTTCTTTTCGGTGAATAGTTAAGTCATTCTGTAAATATAACAGTGAAGTTCAGCACACATGCAACATCTCAACCATACATACAAGTTCAAAACAACCTGCCAAGGAGCATGACATGAAACAGATCTTAAGAGTCTAACTAAAACCTCTTTTAAAGAAGAAAATTGATATATTAGTAAATTTATAAAATGTGATTTAAGCATGTTAAAAAAAAAATCAGAATGTCCACTTTAAAAAACACATCTAATTAAAACTCTTGTTGACAATTTCTTGCAATGTACACTACATTTTTAAAAATCTATTGTAATTAATTACTTTAAAAGTCTTTAGGCATGCTTATCAAATAATAAAAAACTGTTTAATAGTAGTAAATTAAGCTTTTTAATAGAACTCTACAATTAATGGCTCTACTTTGAAAAACTCTTTTACCAAAACTCTTCCCCGATTAGTTGGTACAATGTCTGTAAAACTCTAGTTTTGAAAACTCAAATGTTTATATAGATGTAGGGCCAAATTACGGGGGTGACTTGATGTATAGAGTGGAGAAGAATGGAGGGTTTACTAATGCAATGACTAGACATAAGTCGAATGTTTTGATTCAGATCCCCAATGTGCCAAGAAATGATGCTGCTCAGGCAGTTAAGAAGATGAAGATTGAGGAAATAAATGATGATGAAGAGATGGACGACTAAAATTGTTTTGTCAAGAGATCATCCACGGCTTAAGTGGACCATGTAAATTATATTAGCATAAATCAACATATAATGACTTCCGCAAAAAAGAAGATCCCCATCACAAAAGAAGAACACCCTAGAGGCAAAAAGTAATTTACAGCTCTTGAAGGCCACCCCTAACAATTTATACATTCTTAATTAGAACCATCTCTAATCACCTTAAAGGAAAGGTTTGAACTTTAAAGCCTACAACTCATTCCATGGCCAAGCTGGAAACTTGACCTCTACATTCGATCAATAACTATGGTTCGGTCATTATTTACTTACTATATATGCTACTTCCTATATTTCCTTAACCCTAATTCGTAAATGTTGGCCAAACAAACAAGAAATCTCAAGCAATATTTACATGCATTTAGGGTGTATGTAGAGAGAAAGGGGGGTCACGAGCGAGAGTTACAGAGAGAGAGATTGATGGAGCCTAAAAGTTTGAAAGAGAAACTCACCGGTGTTGGTGAGAAGGCGACGAGCAGATGGTGATGCTGGCAATCGGAAACCCCCGTGGAGAATTGGAGAGAGAGAGAGAGAGAGAGAGAGAGAGAGAATTGGGAAAGTTAAGAAAAATAAGGCACGAGGGGTAAATTTAGGGGATTGTACTGTAGACGATTTATTATATATGCCGTAATAATTCAAATATGAAAAAATATGTATATTTTGTGGCGAACTCAACTACAAATAATCGCCACAAATAAAAATTGTAAAGGCGAAAAAAATTATTAGGACGATACTAGAATTACAAAAAAGGTTTATTTTAGACCAAAACATTGACGGCGCATAAAAATTGTTGGAAATAGTCAATTATTCCAGCGATTTCTTTGATTGGCACAAAAATTAAAACCAAACAGTAAAACATTTTTTTTTATAATATTTACGTCGCTGGAAATGCCACTTTTTCCTATAGTGATTAGGGATTAGATCCATTAAAAAAACTGGAGATAATTTGCCTCATTAAAGGCTCTGTGTGGGTAGGTGAAAAGGACAATAGAAATTACAAGTATGTCCCTTGTGTTTGCCTTCATTGCAGCCTGCCAACTTATGTCGGTAGGTGAAAAGAAAATAGAAAATGTCAAGCACGTCCTAATGTTTCAAGAAATTTACCTAAATGCCGTTAACATTCATGTTGGACCGAAGTGCATATTCCGGCCAGAATATCGAAATTTGGCTGGAATAAACCGAAATATCCCGAAATGACCGGAATTTTACTTGGAACAGAACACCTACCTAAACTGTACCGGCTACTGCTCTAGGCACAGAAAATTCTGGCCATTCCGATCAGAACAAAATGAAATTAAAAACCTTGGCTGACAGTACCATAGAATAAAAGGCATCAGACAAAAGCCAAAATCTCACTTTTAAGATCGTAAAGTGTTTATTCTCTTTTCCTGTCAAAGTCTTCAAGAAAGCAAGGGCAAGGCTTGTTAAGGAAGGATCGACATTGACACTACCACAATATTAGGAGTATTATTCAGGTAGGTTAGCTCCTAGGAATATACTAAGAATGTGGGGGTAAATATTTATAAGTATGTTGTAAGTTCAAGGTTTTCTATAACTCACCTCCTCCTTACATGAGAGTATACTTTCTTCATTATTTTTATCGGTTACCTTTATACTATGATTTTGAGTTGATGAGTTTGAATGTTGTGATTTGGTGATGATGTGATTTCTGAATGTTGAGTCTTACCGTGTGTCAATAATCATTGATAGGTTGAGGAGTCTCCACACCATTCCTACGACACGTTGCCACGAGTTTCATACGGATAGAATAATTACCAGTGATCATCAGGGTGGAACATTCTCGCATTAGCCTAAATTGATACCACACCATGGGTAGAGAGAGTCTCTGAGTTGATCATGCATTGTGTGTCCTTGTGTGTGTTAATTGGGTAGAGTGATTTCTCGAGTCAGATAGTTATGGATTTGATGAATGAGCTCACATGTTAGCTAGTTGATTTTCCATGTCGAATGGTGGGGTGATTTCCTATTGGTGTTTATGAAATGAGATATTATGGTTTTGATAAGAGGCTGAGTCCTCGCCTTAATAATGACTGTGCATATTGAGATTTACTCAATGGGTGATTCCTCGTCGTGCTAGTACACTTGAGATTTATGAAGATGGTGATTCATCGCCGTGACTATGAATACATGTGTTTCCACCCAAAGGGTTATTCCTCACCATACATAAATATATGTGTTCAAAGATTTATTTACATGAAGTAGTGCATGCGTATTCAATGATTCATTTCCATTGTCTCTCATTAATAATACTGTCATTAGTTTAACCTACTAAGATGTCTTAGAAATCTCACTATGGTGGTCTCACCTGCGGTTTCATTTACCGGAGTCATAGATCTTGTTATAGATTTAGCCACGAAGAGTTTCTAGAGGAAGAAGGACCAACTTCACTCGAGGTGTAGACACTGAGGCCTGTCTTCGATTAGTAGACATTTGTATTTGTTAAGATGTATATTTTAATTAGGTGATGAATCATGTATGGTTCGTTGTACTTTGATGTAAGTGATGAATTAATGATAGTGTACAATATTATTTGGGAAGAAGTGATGACGACGTATGTATATTTCTATTGAAGGTTAAATTTTCTCCTTAGTATAAATCTCTCATACATATAGTTTTAGTCTCCAAGTAATCACTTTACTTATTCAGTTGCAATTTGTTCCACTGAGTGTGTGCTCACTCCTTGAGAAAGCACTCCTAACTCCGAGTAAGATTTGGGGTGTTATTGATTGGCTAGCAACCCTAGCCCTTCAGATCGTCACTGAGTAAGCCACTAAGGGACAAGGGCGCCAAACTCTTTGCATGCCTTGTTGGAAAGTAGGTCCCACATGACCCGAACAACTTGATTGGGGTCTGATACATGCTTGGTAGCCAATCTCCCACACGAGCCAATCTCTTTCATTGGAGATGAGGTCTTGTGCTTGGGAGCCAAGCTATCATTATGATCTGACCAAATTGAGCAAGGGTTGGATACATATGGTGAGGTTTCGAGTCATGCATATAAAATTATGGGTCAGGGGTTCCCATCTATAGGTCATGGATGGGTCAGCACGAATACGAGATTACGAGTCATACACTAAGACGGGTCTCAATTACGAGTTCGCATACATGGACTAGTTCTATATCTAGTTGGTGATACTTAGGTGTAAATGTTGTTCGGACTATTGATGAATTTCAGTTATGTGTTAGGAGAATTAGAGCTTTTACATATGCATGTTACGAGGAAATAATAAATTCTAGAAAGAGGAATTATTTTAGGTCATGGTAATAACTTCTTAGCATCATAGATTGATATGAAATTATGTTATGTGAATTACAGGTTAACGTATTCAAAGCCTATGGGTTACAGGTCAATTTTACAGGCTTAAGGTTGAAAAAAAGGTGGTCATGATTATTTTATGCTACGATTCAAGGTTTAATGATTTTCAAGAATTACGGTGTTAGCTTAGGATTGACTATAAAAATAAATGATACAGGTAGGGGTGTAATTGGTCTGTCTGGTTCGTCTTGGAGGATAATTTTATACCTGAACGGTTCTTTCGGTCCACAAAAAGTCTAGACCAGACCGGGCCTATAAGGCCTTTGGACTAGACTAACTGCTTTGGTTTTGTCTAGTCAGTTTTATCGGGGTGTTTCAGTTCGTGTCTTTTTTTTTTTCAAGTTTTTGATAAAACACTATATAAAATGAGAAAAAAATAATTAAGTGAATGATTTAATGTAAGTTGTCTAACTAAGTATATAGTTAACTAATTAAGTATTTTCACCTTCATAGTCCGTTGATTCCATTCCCCTTCACTTCTCAGACCAGCCTCCATTCAGCCTTTGGTAAGTTGTCTGAATTCGAGCCCTAAATCAAGAAAATTTACTTTTATGTTTTCTTTTTTTCCGTGTTGTTGGGTTGCCTAGAATTAGTTGTTTTGAGTCTAATTGTTTTGAAGTTGTGTTGATGTAAGAAAATGTGATAGAATTGAATATGGTTGATCCGTTGGATTATGCAAATCAGTATGCTTGCAATGTGTTTGACAAAGTGTAAAAGTGATATATTACAAAATTAGTTTATGGTTTTTATTGTTTTTGTGCCCTAAATAAATGCATGGATGTCACCTAGCCATGGGAGGAAATAGGAATGTTTCGCAATCATGTTCCTACCAAACAATTGTGCCTTAATTCTTGATGAATACTTCCTCTGTGTAGAGACATGATCTAGGTTTGGTGACCTAACTGGATTTGAGTTATTTTATTGTTTCTCTCCGCCCCTCTCAAAACTTAATAAATTTTATTGCTTTCTAATATGTTTGCTCCGACTTTTGTTCTTGTACTCTTTTTTCTATTTACAGAGCAAGGCTTCTCTCTGTGACTCTGTCTTTCTTGCTCATTCACTTTCATTTATTTCTATATTGCTTGGAGTTATTTTCAGTATTGATACTAATTAGATATCTCTATAAGAAATTGTTTGCCAATTATTGCCCAGCGTGCTCTAATTTTATTGAGTAGAAGAGATCTTTGTGGCTGATGCGTTTTAAAGAAATGTGGAACTTGGTTTTATTAGGCCATTTGAAAAGCATTTCATTATCATATGCAGTAAGGAAGGTTGTTTTGTGGCTCTGAAACCCGTTTCTTATTTGGCAAAATATTCTGGCAATTATTTTGACGAATTAGTTGGTTTCCACACATTTTAATAATTTAGATTTTCACATTAATTTAGTACCCGCTTTCAATTTTGCCAGGTCTCTACTATTTGATGTCCACCTAATTGTGGGTCTAATACATGTGCATTTGTTCTTGACCACATGCATTTGTTCTACGCGTTGCCTGAAATTGCACTCTCTTAACTTTTTAGGCAGATTCTAATTGTTGCATTTTATTTTGGGTGGCAGCCCAAGTATGTTTCTTTATGTTTAGCTTCTAATTTATTTTTCTCCATCTTAGATGAGTTGATGCCTTTTAATATAGCCTAGTTATTTTTTAAACTAATTTTTTACTTCTAATTTTTTTTTTCAGCTTCTTTGATTGTGATATGGATCCTATACCTAGTGGAGACGATCGTCCACTAGGGGATTTGGCGGATGCCTGTGCTACTGCTCCTATACCGGTGGGTACTTCCACCCCTAGAGCCACATCTAGGGTAGATACATCTAGAGTAGCTACATCTTGTGCGAGTAGTCGACTCCTAGTAGTAAAGAGAATGAGGATATGTTCAATGAAGAGGAGTAGATGTCCACTGAGCACGATCGACCACCACGGCCTTCTAAAAAAATGGTCGTGGACATGAGAGCATTCTACCAAAATTACTGGTGATCGTGCGAACCTGCAAGCAAGATGCTACCACTGTGGGCAACTTTGTGGTTGCCATTCAAAGAAACAAGGCACCAATGTGTTAATAGCACTTCTAAATGGTTGCCAACGATATAAAATCGCAAAGGGATTGGATGCCACTGATCAGACCAAGCTCAGTTACGAAACTTCTATAGCCACTGATGGTACATAGACTAAGAAATTGATCATCTCTCAATATAGTGAGAAGATGTTGAGGGCATGCTTGCAGAGATGATAATTACTGATGAGATGCCATTTACCACAATTGACGAAAGAGGCTTCCGAAAGTTTGTACAAACTATTGAGCCACGATTTCCCATTTCATCATGATATACGGTGATGCAAGATTGTATGAAGAGGCATGCGAAGGAGAAGGTAGAGATGAGGAAGATGTTTATTACCATTAGCTAGAGAGTGTCATTTACGACTGATACATGGACGTCCATACAGAATGTCTGCTACATGTGTAACATAGTACACTACATTGACAGTGAGTGAATTTTGCAAAAAAGAATTATTGGCTTCAAAGAAATTGTGGATCATAAAGGTGCATCCATTGAGGCGAAGATGGATGATTGCATAAAGGACTGGGGAATTCGAAAAGTGCTGTGTATTACAATTGACAATGTCAGTGTCAGTGACACAGCAATTGATTGGTTCAAACGGAATACGACTGTGAAAGATGATGTCATTCGAGCCCACGAGTTTATTCATGTTCGATGTTGTGCTCATATCATCAACCTAATAGTTGTTGAGGGGTTAAAAGTGATTGATGATTCCATTACCAGAGTCAGAAACATTGTGCAATATGTGAGGGCTTCCTCCCAAAGGTTTGCCAAGTTTAATGCAATAGCAGAAGATCTTCAGATTGGATATTTTAGTATGTTGTGCCTGGACGTTCCAACTCGATGGAACTCTACATACATGATGTTGGATGTGGCACAAAAGTACCAAAGAGAGTTCGAGCGGATGGAGGCCTGAGGTATGCTTTGTTGGAGTCAGCAGGACAGGGGCTCGGTGCGTCGGACGCACATGAGTGGACTAGTGTGAGGTACTTTGTTCAATTTTTGAAAATTTTTATTCATGCGGATATCAAATGAAAGATTAGAAAAGGAAAGGCTAAAGGAAAAGGAAAAGAAATGGACTGAAATGCATGCTTGAATGTTTGAGGAAAAAGGATGAATAAGGCCATGACAATGAAAACAATACCATGAGGTTTAAGGGCTGATTGTAATGTCGAAATGCATCACTAATGGTACACCTAGTGAAGCCCATTACTAAGGAGGATTGGTTCTCTCCCAACAGTCCTGGTAAGAGCCAAAAATATGTTAGAAGAAGGATGTCTGACAGTCCAGCCCTATAAAAGGGATTTGGACATAGGGCAAAATGTTGCTTTGAGATCTCAAACACTTGAAATCGTGCAAAGCTGGATTTTTCAGAGGAAACAAGAAAGGAATGGCGTAGCGACTCAGTGAACCTGATACTGAGAGGTAGGTTAACTTCTAAGATAGTACAGGGAAATGTGGGATGAATGTTGTATGTAAGATGCATCTGCATATTCTATAACCTTTTCCATTTCTGATCATGAATAAATCTAATTTTAATCATTATGTTTATCTTATAATTTTTTCCTATTTTTTGAGACTTTGAATGTGTTTACTGTTTGTCCTGATTCATGATCTTTGAGTGAGAAACCAGCATGTGAGAGAAACATGTGTAAATCATCATGGGATGGGATGACAATTTCCCCTAATCATTCCTGTGAGACGTTGCCACAAGCTTCGAATGGGAAAGAGAAAGCCCCGTGGATTGGGGTTGAGCGGTATCGTATTTGGCCTCACCTAATAGTCGAGATGTAGAATACCTCAACGTATCACATGTTGGTGTCCTCAAGTTGGTTGGCCAGTTAGACATTTCCCTGGTGCAACATGTTGTCTTTATGTGAGAGTTGACTGGTGTTGGCGTACAGACAAGTTGACTTGCACCATGTCGGTCGAGTGGGAGAGATTCCCTGATTTCGACGATGGAGCGGCTCATCCTATGTTGGTCCCTCAGGTGATACATGTCTTGTGACGAATATCTATATAATGAACATCTGTGTGATTATGATTGTGCCTTTGGAATCAAGATGATTTTATTAATTTTACCTACGAGAGCAGAGGGTGATTCCTCACCATAATATCATTCGTGCTTTAAAGTACATTGCATAGGGTAACTCATTGGAGGGTGGTTCCTCGCCATACTTATATGTATGTATATGTGTTTCACAAAGAGGGTGATTCATTGTCATGTTTATGGATTCATGTATTTATGCTAGGAGGGATGATTCTTTGCGAAGCATATGTATATGTGTCTTTCCACTGTTTACATGTAACTGTTCATTGCATCTTCAGAAGTATTATCTCCCATTAGCAGTTTTATCATAGCTGTCTAACCTCCCTATGGTTTCACACTCGGAACCGTAGACTTTGATGCAGAGTTAGAACCAGGAATGTGATGCCCGAGGAAGAAGAGTTGATCCCGCTTGAAACTTGAAAACGGTGGCTTGTCACCATTGTAAGACCCATGTATCATTATGTGTTGTACATAGTCCTTTCAAAGGGGAGACCACTTGTACTCAGTCTGCTACCCAGTAGGCGGCGAACAAACTATTTGGGTAGTATATATTTTGAAGTCTGGGAATTAATGAGGAATGACAATAATTCCTGTCTATTGTGAATTTAATCTTCTGGTATTACAAGGTCTTAGTTTATTGACTAAGCCCCCCCTTTTTTGTGACTTTTATGTCTAAAACCTGACATGTGCACTTCCATCTAGACGAGGCACGCCAAATCCTGACCAAACCCAGGGTGTTGACCGATAGGCTGGCACCCTTGACGCCACAGATACTCACCAGGTCCTTTATCAAGAAACGTGATGCCACACTGAGTGACACCCTTATAGAGCATTCCTTGCCACCATTGGCTCTTCCACTTTTGCTTCATAAATATTCTTATTTCTTCTATTCGAAAATAGCAGACAATCACAAAGACAGAGAAATGTGTAAAAGAAATATGTATTGGAACTTCTTACTAACAGTGATACTCTCGGTGTAAAGCTGTTCATTTCCCATGGAGCAAAATCTGGAACTAAACAAGTATGGAGGTCTTCTTTAGATGATCCGACCAACTATCGACAACTTTTTGTAGGCTATATTATCTAACAACTTGCTATCGATGGCGAGTTGAGGAAGACTAGATAGCAAGAGATTAGGGTGGTGGAGATTTGGTCTGGTTTGGTGAGTGGGAGAGAAAGAGAGAGGCCTGAAAACAATGTGTTCAATCTCAATTTTTTTTTTTTTTTTTGATGGAAACAGACTTATTTCATTAATGAACCGAAATTACAACTGTAATTTATCAATACATGAAAAAATCCAGACTATAAGCCAAACTACGCATCAGCTCTGGGGCTTCCCCACACACAAATTCTTTTGTGACGGATATTGTCTTAAATTCTAAACAAACTCTCTCCATACAAAGAAAGCGCTCTGTAAAACAGAACTTAAATGCTCCATTTGTCCTCCTAGGGAGGATGAGTACGGAATACTGCTATGAACAACAATTCCAATAGCCTAATTCTATTTTATTAATAACTAAAATAAAAAAAAAACTACAAATAAACACATTAACAACTACATGACCACAAGCATTGGTGAGACCTCGGACGTCACGCCTACCGCAAGTATCGGCATCTCGAGCCCTGACAGAATGAGCACCCAGCTCACGCACAGACCACAACAACTTGGCCGTACGACCACTGGTCATAGCATCGCCCACCACTCTTGAATGGCTCTTGCCCCGGATTATGTCCGATCCAAAGGCTCAACATCTCACTCGGGTAAAAAAAAAACAACAACAAAAATAGAAAAACAAAACAACTACAAAACACTGAAATAGAAACAAAACACCGATGGTCAGACTTCGAAGTCCCAGAGTCAGAGGTTCCACAGAAACCAAGCGTGGTGTTGGCAGAGGACTCCTTAGTGGTGCATGATGGCCACGCGCCGACGATTTCCGGAACTTCGTCTAACGAGTGCGGGCTACACTCCACTCTAATGGACGACCAATTTGGTGGTCTTGAAGATCGACGACTAGGCATCATGCCGGTTGGGCACATGTAGAAGTGTGACGGCTAGAAAGAATCGAACAACGATCCTCCCTTATTTGGCCTGAAAAAAAAAAAATCCTACACGGAAATAAAATGGAGATAGGGGGGGGGGGGAGAGAGGTGTCACAACCCCACCCTAACCTAGGACAAGGCGATGACCTTTTACCCGTTCTTTCCTTATTATTATTAGTACTATATTATTTTGTATTTTTTTTTCTACGAAGGTGGTAAGGGATATGCATGAACATGTCATGCATGTACTCTGCACTTCTTGTTTAAAAGAAAACACCTGATAGACGATCTATCCAGCATTTTACATAAAGGACTCTCAGAGTCCAACATTCATTCATCAACATAACTAGTTCTAAATAAGAGGGGACTCAGTCCCTGGAACACATACAAAAATGTGTTAAACCATCCTATGTGGGGTTACCATCACCCCACCATAGAAATTACACCATTACCATCACCCCACCATAGTATTTACATCATGTCCAAAGACATATTGTCTTAAGTTAGGCCAACAAAAAGTCTCAACACGGGACCTATCACAAAAAACATAAAAAACATAAATCATTATCATCAAAGTCGAACTGACAGGGAACTCTAAGCTTCGGCCTCTCCCACCTCTGTAGTGCCTAGCCCCACAGCCTCTTCATCCATACCTGGACGTTTAAAACATAAACACAAAGTGAGTCTAATACTCAGTAAGCAGTACACCATGCTGTTAACTTATTAATCACATAATCTTTCTTTTGAACACATGCATACATAAACATTTGCTAATTCTTGACAATGCTTTCATGCATAAACAGTTTAAGGAATAACTATACTTTCATGCACAAATGATTTAAGGCATAACTATACTTTCATGCATAAACGGCTTAAAGCATAACTATACTTTCATGCATAAACATCTCTAAGAAATGACTTTACTTTACATTTCACTTTCTTTGGCCAGTACACACGATTACGCCCCGTGTGTTGGGGTTAGCAGTCTTTTGGACCCAGATTCCTCCAGCAGCCACAGGTTGGGAATCCCTTTCATGAGGGGCAGCACAGGGTGCACTACCAGTACTACTTACCCGGCATTGCAATCTGCTCATTCCTTTGGTACCCTTTTATTCATATGGCCATTACATACTTTCATGCTTTCATTCATTTCTTTCTTTTCTTTGCAGTCAAACGTTTTCATTATCTTTTCCTTAGTCCAAATGCATATGCATTTCTTTGAAAAAGTGTTTCATGTCATGCTACATATAAATAAAGAGTAGTTATTTAAGGGAGCATGTATAAAATTTCATGATGCATTACCATATACACATACACACACTTATAATCAATAGAGTGCTTAACAGGGGCTACCAAGAAAGGCTTGTACATAATATATATACATTTATTCTTTCTTTAGAAGAACATTTGAAAAGAAAGAGAGACATTCTTCCATAAGAGAGCTTTGTGTAAGGAGCGTGGTCATAGCTACCTACCTCGATGCTTTACAAGTAAGTTCCTTGAATCTTGAAAATAAACTCCTATTCAATGAAATGGGATAAACATATTAATATTCATTTCACTTTAAGCTTTACCATTCGACACCCCTACATGCTTACTTAAATTCCAAGTTGGAATTAAAGTATTTTTCCTTAACCCATTTAGCTACTCACTATACATGGCTCTAAGCCAAAACATTAATATCTTCATTCCGACATTTAAGAAGCTCATGAAAGTACATAACTTGATTGCTATCCCTTTTTTAAAGGCCATCGTTTTCTATATGAAGGATAGGTAGAAATCATAAGTTAGGAATGTATAGATGGTAGGGATTTATTTAAGAATGGAAGGGAACAAGGAAGTGTTACAAGTCTGAAATTTTCATTTAAAGAGGGCATTTGATAGCTTTGTAACATCATTTGGAAGGTAAGTCCAACAAAAGGCCAATGCCCACAAGAGGGTTGATTTTTGTCACTTGTTCTTCAATGGTTTTTCATACTAAAGTTTATCTTTGGTTAAACAAAAGGGTGAAATTGAAGAAGGGATGAAATGGGCTGGTTTAGGCATCAAAACAAAACATACTTCAGAATTTCTGTAGTACATGGGCAGCTAGCAAGTCTTAGTACATTCACGGTCTTAAACATCCCTCTCTTAACCAAAATCTCAACTACGTAATTAAGCAATATTAGAGTTGTAGAAAACTTAAGAAAAGTTTCATATATTTTCTGAAAACATAGCATAATAAAAGGGGTACAACACTCGGCAACTAAAATTCCTAAAACAAGTTTGCTAGTTTAACTAGAAATTCTTAGTGGGTTACTTAGGCCATAAACTTGAGGAAAATATATCTAAGATTATAAACCTCAACTCCATTAATTTAACACATAAAGGTATAATTAAAACATGGTTTAGACTCAAGAAAACACAAGAACGGATTACAAAACCTGCCTTGCAAAACACATGGTTGGAACCCCAAAACAGAGCATGACCCACAGCTTCTTCATCTATATACATATATATATATATCAACAATTCAATTAATCATCACTTGTGACTAACCAAGTTAAATAGGAATACCAATTTCGAATGGTAGAAGAATACATGGCACAACAACTTCAATATGCTCAGTTTTGCCAAAGAACAGAGCATTGATGTTTGTCAACACATAAACAACAACTAAAAATTAAGATTCAAGCTAAAATAACTCAATGGGTCTCCAAAATTAACTAAAACCGAGTGGATCAAGTTAAGGTTTTTACCTTTGGGTAAATCCTTCCCAAAACACGAAAATTGTGAAGAGGAATGTGGATTCAGCTTAGGAAACAGAGGGCACACGAAACCCTTGGCTGGAAGTCCAAAACCGAAACATCAATAGTCAACAAGAGAAACCCACTTGATTAAACCATGTCTAAGTTTCGCAATACATAAGGGAGAGGGTTGATGGTGCTCTTACCTTACTATTTCCCTCTTTAGAAGACGGAAAAATGGAAGCTTGGCTTTATATTGGAGCGAAATGGAATAGGAGAGAAGGGATTGTAGCCGCACGGTAAGGGTTGGAAGAATTTTCTTCCTTTCCTTGCTCTAGATGTCGGTGAGTGCTAAAGAGAAGAAGAGATTTGTTCCTTCTCATGTAAGCCGGCGTATAAGGGAGAAAAAAAAAAAAGAAATTTAATTGGCTTATTGAGGAAGCTACGGGTTCAAGGGGGAGAAAAGCCAATGGATTTGATCAAGGCTTATCCCATAAGCTAGGGAATTGAATGCTTTTACCTACCCATCTAATGGTAGAGAGAGCTTGGGTCATTTCTTGAGTAAATAAAATTAAAGGGCTTGAAAGGAAATATTATAAGGTCATAAAAAAAATATACCCTTGAATTATTTAATAACCCACATATATAAAAAAATATAATAAAAGCACACTCATCTCAAAATAAAAATAATAAAATAATGAAAGTTTTTATCTCAAAATATTTAACCTAAGAAATTAATAAATGACATAAGGACTTACGTAGTAGGATTCAGATATTACAGGAGGAGTCGAAGCTCCCACCTTCTTTCGTTAGATCTGGAGTTTAGGAGACTTTAGAAAGAAGGGAGAGGGTTTTTTCTAAAGAGGGGGTGAGTTTATTTTTACAATGTTTGTTATTGTTCGGTCTCAAATTTGGGGTCGTATTCAAGGTGATTAATATGTTATGGTTTGTTAATGTAACAACCTCCCTCCGTTCCGATCCCAAGGTTTTTCCAAAGCCTAAATAAGTAACTATATACTTTAAATCAAGGTTAATTAATAATTTTCACAAATTTGACAAAACTGTCTTAGTTTTCAAATTTCGCAAATTAGATTCCTTGATTTTCAAAGAGCTCCAATTTTTCTAATTCCATTAATCTCCTATTAGATAACTAATGGAAGGTTGCCATTTAGCATAATTATTTACATGTCAACCAATTAGAAGCTGACAAATGACATTGGTATGCCACGTCAACAATCCTAATAACAATTTAAAAATATATATGATTAAAATTACTAAAAATAAAAAAAAATGATTTTCTAAAAGAAGATAGAAAATATTTAATAAACATATAAAAGTAAAATAATTATAAAAACCAAACAAATTGAAAAGAAAAATCAACTAAAATAAAGGAAAAAATAATAATGAAAAAAATAATAAAAGATTAATGAACTTAATTAAAACTTTAGAAAACATGTGATAGAAAAACACCAAAAATACAAAATAAAAAAAATAAAAAAATTGAAGAAAAAGAAGTGGGGTCTGCGCACTGCATGAGGGTGGGGCAACGTCTCTCCAAATAGGAGTGTAAAAAAAATCAAAAAATCGGTAAACTAGACTAAACTTATTTGTTTGGTACGGATCCGAACCAGTCTAGTCTAGTACTAGTTTCAATTTTGTAACACAAGTTGAAAACCAGTTTGGTTCCAATCTTGTTTTTTATAACACCAGTTCGAATTGAACCGGATTGGTATATAATTATATTATTTTTTATTTTTATATTATGTATAAAATATTCTTATATAATTTTTTATATTATATATAATTTTCTTTATATATATGATATGCTAAATAGTTAATTAATATAACATAAAATTTTAATCTGAAACATGAACATTAACATTAAGTTATTAATATAAACTTAATTTTAATATACATATATATATATATCAAGGATAAATACATTTTATGGCATAATAAATTATAATATATATTCATTTTGATAAATACATTTCTACACATTTGATCATATATACTTATATAAAAAGTGTATAGTCTAACTTATATAGATGATAGTAGTATAGTTTAATTCAATAATATACTAGTATGTGTTAATTATTATAAAATAATGTACATATATTATAATATAAATATACTAATAGTTTTAGTATATAATAGTTGAAAAACACTACTATGCCGCCTAATATTTACCGCTCCATTTGACCGCTCAGTGAGTTTTTTTTTTTTTCCTTAATGATGAAGGAAGTGATTTTAAATATATTGGTATACTGATTTAATTTTTTAAAATATTTAAATATATTAAAAGAATGTGAATAGAAAAATGAAAAAAAATTGCAAAAGCAACTAGCGGTATAAACAAGCGGTGCTACACAAGTGACAGAGTAGCACCGTTCATAATAGTTTTATGAAAATTTGAAAAATGTTGTGGGTCCAGCATGTAAAGAGGTGTTGAATTGGAAAAAATTATGGGTCCCACGTATAAAGAGGTTTTGTGTTGAGATGAATTTAGTGATTTGAGAGTTAGATATTTAGATATTAAACTCGGCTTAAAATTAGACTGAACAAAGTTGATCTCAGTACAGTCCAACAACCGAACATGGCCTAAGTCAATAAATTTTGGTAGCACATTGACTTACCGTTCGAACATATTACTATACCATTCAAGCGGTAAGTTAATCAATGTTCGAACATAAAATAAAGTGTTTGAATGGTAGTTAGAGGAATGCTACTTTACATATTTTAAAATTATTTTTTTTAATTTTATTTTTTTATTAGTAAACTAATTGAGTTGTTCTACTTATCATCTATACATTACATAATATAAATCAATAATTAATCCAAAAAAGACAAAAAAGTTTAATTCATAATTAAATCATATCGACAAAACACCAGATATTGTTCATACTAAAAACAAAAAAATATAAATAAAAGATAGAAACTACTATGATCTCAACTCTCTGCACACGTCCTTGAATACAACTAAGTGTGTCTCTACCTATGTCAGTCGAGTACTGAGCGTGACCTGAGTCGCAGTAATGGCATGAATCTTTGTACATAACTCAGAGATGATAACATCAATCTATGTACGTAACTCAGATATGCTAGCATTAATCTCTGTACGCAACTCAAACACGGTAGTACTGACCTCCGTACACACTGCATCGATCACCACTGATGTGTATCCACCGATCTCTGCATGCAGTATGTCAGCCATCTCCTTCATGAGTAGATGTGCGTGATGCTTCGACCTGTGTGGATGCCTCACCACCAGATACTCCAGGATCTCCCAGCTGTGCATCTCTCTGAATATCAACCCGGTCAAGAACAGGTCCACGAAGACGAAATCTCGAGTGTCCCGTGCTTCATAACAAGATGGTGCTGTTGATTGGTTCCATTGGCTCCCGTGCATGCTCGGCAACATCTGGAACGGCTCCGGAACAGAAGAGTGACCAGGATTCTGAATGGCAGTATATCTATCGTAATGTACCGGGACTCTGATTGAATCCTATTGAATATATACCCCACGAGGTTGATAGTTATGCCACGAGCAATCCGTATCTTAAATTTCACTCAATTCATACCAACCTCGGTCTTGTGCTGTCAAGTGTCAATATTTTTAGTGATTATCAGATTCATAATCTTAAAGAAAGAAGACAGATTTTCCTGCTTGATGCTCTTCGTCCCATCATATAGATGAGCATCTGGACCAACAATCAAGTCCCTCACCTCATGATCAGCGAAGGTATCGAGCTCATATGAATAAACTGATCTCTCGTTCTGAGCCGTCTCCGCATCACCCGAAGGATCAGACTTTCTAGGCAGTACGTTCGAATAGGCATCGCACAGTCTAGAAATACCGATATGTTTAGTGAGTCCATTCGTTGAAATTATAACTGGAGCTCCTCAAATAGAGATCTTGTATGCCCCCCTCATCTGAGCTGTCATCACCGAGCTCTTTATAGAACTCAGCGACGATGTCAATGTAAGACAATAGCTCACATGCTTCTTCTCTCTGATCTAGGATTGGTACCCAACCATGATCATTGACGACTGATTGTAGGAAATGACCCTCCCAGATAAGAGTCACAAAATCAGACAATTTCACCTGCCGCTCTAGTAAAACAGTCCCCTCTTGAATTGTTTGGATGGAAAGTTCGCCTAATCTGTCACACTTAAGTCCCCTATAAGACATTATTATCAACCTGAAATTTAAAAAATAAAAATATATATATATGCAACATTAGTGATAAAATGTAATAAATAAATATTCACAAAATTATATACTAATAGCAATTTAATATGATCTTACAAATTCCTTTATACTCTACTATACTATAATATATATATATATATGATAATATAATATGTTTTAAAAGAAAATTATAATACTATAATTTACTATCATATATATATATATATATATATATATATATATACTATTATGGTATAATAGTAATATATTATAATATTTTACTATCATATATAATATATATATATATATTATTAAAGAGTTAGGGCCCCATGTCCGTGAGGGGACCCCTCCCTAATTTTATTAATTGCTCATACTTGTGGTGGAGGAAAATCGAGATACAATCATGGACACCGAGGAAATACAACCAAGACACAAATTTCAAAGACAAAATAATGCCCAAACAAAGACCAAATTCTAAGACCAAAAACGATAAATAACGAGATACAGACGGCACTTCGGTAGAGCACCTGTAAAACAGGTTAGTATGCACAAAAATACTAAAAACTTAAACTAAACCAAAACAAAAACCAAAGGTGCACTAACTCCAGACATTTCTATCTGAGCCTATACATCTAATCATGGGGAGACCCCATTTATCAACTCTCAATAATCCCCGCAGCTGAATTGGCACCTCTGTCATATTGGACCATTTCAAATCACCTCTCCTTGCTCCCCTCCTCGCTAACCATTCAGCAGGCACATTCCCTTCCCTATATATATGAGCTACTGTGAAGTTTAACTCAGGAAGCAAAGTTAGAAGCTCCTCCTAGTAGTCCTCTAAATATCAAATGCCACATCGTTCATGTTGCAACCAAGAAAGGAGCACCTTGGAACCAATCTTTATATCTATTGCACGGAAATTCCTTTGCTTACAATATTTAACACCTTCCAACAAAGCCATCAACTCAGCACATGAACTAAAACCATAACCTATATTCACAGGGAAAGCAAAAATCAGAGCACCATGCATATCCCGAACCGCCCCTCCTACTCCCAAAGGCCCTGGGTTTCCGAGACTAATTCCATTTGTATTTAGTTTTACTCGATCACAAGTAGGCTTTGTCCATGAAACAAGTTGAATTTGGTTGGTTTGAGTTGGAATTGGAGGAATCTTTAGACTGTGTAAAATGTATCTGTTGGTTTTAGAAATCCTCTGCACCCGAGAAAACACCATGACAAATTACGCCAATCCAGTGTACATAGAATGCCACATAGCATGTTCCAAAACCAATCTACCTTCCATACGTGCTAGGCAACTGTGCTCCCAAAGTTTCCATATTATGATTGAAGGCAGCAATCCTAGAATAATCGCTATCTGAGATGAATTGGATGCACATCGAAACCAGCTAAGAGTTGTTTCACCCCATGATCTACCAATCGGCAAACCCAATAATGAACCAAATTTTTTCCATACCACAGCAGCAACCTCCCCAGCGAATAATACATGGTTCTGATCTTCATATTGAACTTGTTGGCAGCAATCACATTTCGAAGTTAAAGGAATCCCAACTCTTTTAACTCTGTCATCTACAGCCAAAGCTCCATGGAAGGCCTTCCACATTAATACCTAGACTTTTTTTGGAAGTAATTTGTTTCAAATCCATTTATGTCGCTCCAAAAGTGCACCTCGAAACCGAATACACTACCAAGCTGATTTAGTCGTAAACGCACCACTCTCAGACTTAGTCCATATTAACACATTTGTTCCTTCCTTACATTTGCTAAGCACATTTATGATATTATCCGCAATTTCTATTCCCACCATCCTATCTATTAAATCCATATTCCAGCCATTATTGATACGACAATCCTTCAGTTTTAATAGCGGTTGCTCCTCCACCAAAAAGTTCTCAACAAGGATCCCTTGATCCAACCACTTATCATACCAAAAGAACACCTGCCCTTCATTTATTTTCCATTTGGAGTTATTCAAAACAAGAGAAATACAATTTGCTATCACCGGCCAAAATCGAGACACTTTTTGATGGCCTAACAATATCAAAGGCTCATTCCAATATATTTGGATCTAAAAAAATTAGCCCAAAGAGGATTCTCATGCATCAATTTCCATGCAAATTTTAAATGAAGGGCTCTATGCATATCATCTAAGTTTCTAATTCTCAAACCCCCTTTTACAGTAGAATGACAGATTTGATTCCAAGCAACCCATTTTTGCTTGCCTCTTCCTTTGCTTTCTCCCAAAAAAAAAAAAGAACTCATCAATCTATTTAAAGAAGAAAACATGGCTTTTGGAACCTGTAACACCGCAAAAGAATGCAATACCATATTGGCAAGAACATGTCGTAGTAAAATTAATCTACCACCCACAGACAATAACCTCCTTTTCTAACCACTAATTTTCTTACTCACTTTGTTAACAAGATCCTCCAAATCCGCAATTTTAAGCCTTCCCAAAACAATGGGGACTCCCAAATATTTGAAAGGAAAACTCCCCTAAAAAAAACAATAATTCTCTTCAGACGTCGTTTACGAGCGATGGATATTTAAAATTTTCAAAAGGCAGCAGATAGAGCTCTGACCACCATTAGTGAAAATAATGACATCATATGCATATATGAAGTAAGATAACAAACGAGTGCCACGAGGTTGTGAAAAGTGGCCAAATTTCTACTCAACCACATTTTGCTTAATCAGTCAAGATAAAACTTCCTGCAAAATAATAAACAAATAAAGAGATAAAGGGTCCCTTTGTCTCAAGCCACGCTCACTTTTGAAAAAAACCTTTGGTAGTGCCATTCAAATGAGCAAAGAACTTCCAACAGGAAAGCCCAATTAACACGATCATATGCCTTCGCCATATCCAATTTAAGCATCACATTCCCCCATGGACCTTCTTATGAATAAACTGAACCATTTTCTAAGTAAGATTTATGTTCTCAAAAATACTTCAACCAGGGGTAAATGCGCCTTGTTCCGGAGATATCATTTTAGAAAGGAGAGGAGTTAACCCTATCACTTTCGAACAAATTTTGTAAAACGCCGTACAAAGACTAATAGGTCTAAATTTATCAAATCCCATAGGATTATCAATTTTCGAGATTAAGACCAAGTAAGAAGATGAGTAAAATCTGGACAACTTACCTCCTTGAAAAAATTCCAATATAGCGTCCATAACATCAACTTGAACAATATCCAAACATTTCTTATAGAATCCTGAGTCGAAACCATCTGGACCTGGTGCACTATTAGAAGGGATAGAAACCAGTGCTTGGTGAACTTCTTTAGTGGAAGGAATAATACAAATAGCATCACTATCAGCCATTGACATAGTCGACGAAATAAGATTTGATAAATTCGGCAACCCACTAGGAGCCTCTTCTTGCAAAAATTCTGAAAAATACTGAAGAGCAGCTATGTGAATTTCATTCAAATTTGTTCCATCTTGAAGACTCAAATTCACCACTCGTTTCTTCCGTTTATATGATAAGTAGGCCTGGAAAAATTTAGAGGTTTGATCTCCTTCAAGACGCCATTTAATTTTCGACATTTGAGCCAATCTAATCTCTTCCCTATGCCTCCATTCATCCAACTCCAGTTGTTTCTGCAACCTCTCATATTTAATCCCAGGGTCCCATTCAGTTATCAAGAATGACTCTAAATCATCAACTTGTTTTTCTAGGTCCCGTATATGCAAGTTTGCAACTCGGTTCTACCATAAATTTGCTTCTTCCAATTTCGCATTACCCCCCTAAGCTTTTTAAGTTTAAGGGCCAACTTTAAAAGCCCTGTATCCCCTACATCCTCCTGCCAAGCCGAATCCACAAAAGAGTGAAAATCTGTATGCTCTGTCCACGTTTCTTGGAAATGGAAAGGAGTAGGGCCATAAGAAAAAAAGATCAGCATGATAGTATATAATACTATATATATATGAGTTTATACTTTACTATACTATAATAGATATGATAATATATATATATATATATGAAAGTATATATATATATATATTACTATATATATGAGAGTATAGATTACTAATATATATGATCTTACAACTTCCTTTATACTTTACTATACTATAATATATATGATACTATATATTACTAAATTATAGTATAATATATATGTTTATATTATATTATACTATATTGTTACTTAATACCTATAGTGTAAAAAATAAATATAATAAAACATTTAATAATGAATGTTCGAACAGTATGTACTTATCGTTCCAAGGCTCTATTAGCCATTGAACGTTTGAATAAAAATGTTCGTGCCTTCTGAAATAATAGTGGGAATTTATCCCGACAATATACTCGCAGTGGACTACCGTTCGAATAGTAGTCCCTTGCGAGTATTGTGAACGGTACTAATTATACCGTTCGAACGCTTTCACGAAAAATTGTGAAGCGAAAAAACATGCATGTTGAAATGTTTTCAGGTTCGACTACCAAATATTGTCGTTCAAACGCTAAATGAAAAGTTTAAACACTTCTAGCCTCCATCAGTCCCTCATTTCCTCTCTTCTCCTTTGCACAGTCTCCGTTTTCTCTCCAAAATCCTCTATTTTCTTCAAACAATCATTTGTTCTATGCACATTACAAAAAGGGATGCACACTTGAATTGATTAAAGATATGGTTTTTGTTAATCTACCTTGTACATTAACTAATTTTCAAACAAATTATTGATTTGATAGTTTATATAAATATATATATATATATATATATATATTGTGTTGGTGTTTATTGGAGTGTTTGGAGTTGCTGTTCAAATTATTTTGAAAGTATGTTTGTCATGTTTTGCATATATAATTTTCCGTTTGTGTGTTTATCTCCATTGTGAAATTTATTTGTGATATTGTGAATTGTTTTCTAAGGTTGTGTTTTGTTTCTATTTCGCACTTGGAATCTGGGTTGCAACTGTTCGAATGGATTTTCATGTTCGAACAAACGTATACGTTTCAAACAGTTGTACTCTTGAGTTATAATATTTAAATTAAAAATGACACTTAAAAAATAATTAATTAAAAATTTATAATGTATAATTTAAAAATAAGTAATAAAAAAAATAATACTTATAAATAATTAATTAGAAAACTATAATGTATAATTAGAAAATAAGTAATAATTAAATTATAATTAATACTTCAAAAATAATCAATATAAGAATTATTAATACTTAAAAAATACTATACTTAATTGCTAATCAAAAAAAATATTAATAGTATAAAACAATAATAAAAATACATAAAACTTAAAATACATTTTGTTGTATTGTATAATTTATTCTCGTATCTTGCATTATTGTTGTGTGATATTATCATATCTTGTATGTCACATTGAAATAATCCTTAGACATGTTCGAAAGTTATCAATCCTGTTGAACGGTTGATTGATAACTCTTGAATTGTCCAGAGTGAACAGTTTGGGATTGTAAGATCATTATCGTAAACTATCAAATTGTATCTGTTGCGTCCGATATCATGATTTCGATAGTCTTCTAATATTGTTCTCTGGATATGCAATTTTAGTTATGGTGTATGGACGTGTTACTCGTCGGTGCACACCTCCAAACGAGCATATTTGGAAAACTATAAGTAGATACTGTCGAAATTTTGCTGGATGTGACAGATAATAGTTGGTAAGTTGGCGATTATGATCTTACAATCCCGAATGGGATATGACCAACTACCAACTACCCAATGAAAGGAAGAATTTGCACAATATGTTAAATAAATGTTTGCTTGTTGATCCACATGACTGTTTGTAATAGGGTATTAGACATGAATAAGAGTTGGATACGAGTTAGAAATCGATTGGGTGATGATTACAATGTATATGCTGAATGTGTTAAGAAAATTTTGGAGTTTGCATCATGTATAGTTGATAGTGACGGTCGTATTAGATGCCTATGCTAACAATTCAAGAATTTGCGTTCTCATAAGATAGACGTAGTGAGAGAACATTTGTTTGTCAAAGTTATTGACTAAGGTTATACTGATTGAGTCTTACAGGAAGAACCATATCCAGCATCATTCGAGTCTCGACATGAAGAAGAAAACATTGATGAAGATGTATATTCAAAAGTTGTTTGTGATAAATACGAAGAGGACATGGAGCAAATGTTAGGTGACATTAGTACAAGAATGTTTATGGATGAAGTTGATACAGATGCATCAAATTCAAATGATTCGGGCCGTAACATTTTTACATGCTTGTGAAATGATTCACAACGTGAGTTATATCCAAGATGTAGAAGGCACAACAAGTTGTCATTTACAGTTAGACTGCTTCATATAAAATTCATATGCCAAATATCTATTAAGGCTGTCAATATGTTGCTCGAGTTGTTTAAAGAGGCACTTCCATTAGATAATATTTTACCTCGCAACTTCTAAGAAACAAAACATTTGAAAAGAGGACTCGGGTTTGACTAGAACATAATACATGCATGTAAGAATGATTGTGTGTTATTTTGGCTAGAGAATGAACAACTAGACGAGTTTCCCATTTGCCATAAATCAAGATGGACAACTGAGAAGCAGAATGTGCCGCGAAAGGTTGTACGTCACTTTCCATTGATACCTAGATTACAACGGTTATTTATGTCACGTTCAACGACTATGGACATGACATGACACTCATCATCTAGAGTCAGGAATTATAATGTTTTGTCACATCCTACGAACTATCAACTTTGGAAGGAACTTGATTTGGAACACCCATGGTTTGCTGAAGAATCTCGTAATGTACAACTTGGGTTAGCAACAGATAGATTTAATCCGTTTGGAAATATGAGTACTAGTTATAGTACTTGGCCAGTTATATTTATGTCGTATAATCTATTACTGTGGAAGTGTATGAAAAATTCATATTTCATGATAAGTTTGCTCATTCCATGTCCGAGATCACCAGGAAATGATATAGACATACACTACAACTATTGATTGCAGAATTGAAAGATTTGTGGGAGAATTGAGTCTTAACATTTTATTCATCAATAGACAAGTCGTTCAAGATGCATGCTACCGTGTTATGGACAATAAATAATTTTCCTGCTTATCGAAACTTGTCAATTTGGAGTACTAAAGGGAAAATTACATATCCGACTTGTAACAAACATACCCAATCTGAATGGCTTACGCAAGGCAGGAAACTATGTTTCATGGGTCATCATCGATTTTTACCTGGTGATCATAGATGCCGTGAAAATGCTAGGATGTTTGATGGCACTGTTGAATGGAGCACCCTCCATCATATTTGTCTAGCGAAAATGTACTTGCATAATTTGTAGATGTCGAAACTAATGATTTTGGTAAAAAAACAATGGAAGAGAAAACAAAATCCGAATGAGTTGAATTAGATAAAGAATAGTATATTTTTCAAACTCTCATACTGGTCGAAGTTAAAATTGCGGCATAGTCTCGATGTTATGCATATTGATAAAAATATCTGCGAGTCCCTGTTGGGAACATTGATGTCAATTGAAGGCAAACCGAAGGATAATATAAACTCACAAAAAGATCTGAAGCGTTGGGAATAAGACCAAAAATTCACTTGCAACAAAATGGTTCGTCTGTTTACATGCCAATTAAGTGGTATACATTGTCAACGAATGAAAGAGCTACATTTTGTGAGTGGATGATAAAGATTAAATTACCGGACGGGTATGCCTCAAATCTAACAAGGTATGTGCGAATAAATGACTAAAAAATTTTTGGACTAAAAAGTCATGATTGTCATGTATTTTTACAATGTATCTTGTCTATTAGTATCTGTGGGTACTTGACAAGAGATGTGAGGTGGCTTTGACTGAGTTTGGTGCATTTTTTAAAAACTTATGTGTTAGAACGTTGAATGTAGAAGTTTTGGATCGTATGGAATGAAAAATTGCTATAATATTATGTAAGTTAGAGAGTAATTACCCACCGTCATTTTTCGACGTCATGGTTCACTTAGTCGTTCATTTGCCACGTGAGGCTTGACTCGTAAGACCAGTCCAGTATAGATGGAAGTATCCCATTGAACAGTTCCTTGGAAAGTTGAAACGCACAGTGGGTAACAAGGTCCACCCAGAAAGATCAATTGCAGAAACATATATTGATGATGAGTGGTATAAATTCTATTTCAAATACTTCCAAGGCATTGACACAAGGTTTGATCGGCTGGAAAGAAACTTTGATGTTGACCAAGAAAGATAGTGAAATGGGTTTTTTGTGTTTTCCCAACAAGTACGTCTACTTAGTGCAGCGTGTGGTTATGATTTGTGTGGAAGAGAGTTCTAGAAAGCTCAGTGGTACATGCTAAACAATTGCCCCAAAATAGAGAGCCACTTGAAGTAAGTTCACATTATCTGTTAATTAATATTGTAATCTACTTTATAAAATTATACGAATATAATTTTTTTGGTAATGTTTAATTTCAATTATCATATTAATGTGCTCAAAAAATTGAGAGTAAATGATATAGACCATAAACATGAAGAGGAATTCCCGAAATAGTTTCAACAATGGGTAATAACATTACATATGCGAGTTTGTACTAAATTAAAAAATACATTGATTTGTTTATTTTTAGATGTTTATGCATTATTTAATATGTAGGTTGTACAAATGCATGCGAGTAATTCGAACGATATATCAGATGAACTGTATGCACTAACATGTGACCCCTCGAGACGTGCTACTCGATATTCTGCATGTATTTTTCTAGAAAATAGGTATCACATAATGGATCAAGAACGCTATAGAAAAACACAAAATAGTGTTGTCCTAGTCGAAAGAAGTCATAACGGATACAACATTTATTTCTATAGGGTTACTGTCAATATAATTTAAATGAAATATTTGGGGGAGCTTGTGGTGTATCTATTTAAGTGTGACTGGTTGGATTTAAGCAATCCTCAAAGGAGAAAACGCTTATGATGAATATTTTCTGTGTATTTATACATCAAAAAAATAGTATGAATATGATTCTTTTATTTTGGCTTTCCAAGCGTCTCAAGTATTCTACTTAGACAATCCTAAGTTAGAGAATGAATGACAAGTAGTAAAAAAAATTTCTACAAGAAATATATATAACGCTATCCCTGAGGCGGAGGGACAAGATGAAGAAAAAGATGATCCCTCTACTCAATAAGCATACCAAGAGAGTCAACCTGTATTTAACTTATTTGTGAATTTGAGCTAGTATAAGATGATCTCATTATATAAGGAATATATTGACGCTGAAATTGTTGATGCGATAGTTGAGCAAAATGTTGAGTCATCTGAAGTATTTATAGATGATGAGAGCGAATCTACAAATGAAACTGATACAGATGATTGACCGGTTTTGTGTTCACATTACACAGAATCTCAAAATTATACCACCAAAAAGGAAGAAAGTTCGCATCCCATCTCCACCTGTTCCTTGCTCTCCGTTTGATTCATCACTAAAGACTGACTCTACAGAACAAAGTAAATATCTAATCTAATACTCATTTTTTTCAATTAAGATAATTGATATAAGGTAAATAACTAAATATTTTATAGAGTTAACAGTATAATCTCTTCAAGCTCGTGACACTACTAGAGACGTGACATTGGAGAAATATTGTAAAGTGGGTAAGATTAACATTAACATTCTCGATAAACATACTGGAGGCGATGGACAACAAGCCACTTGGCTTGCATTGCATATGGGTGCTCTTACACGGACTTATGCACCTTTGATTGCGAGTTCATGGTATAAAGTCTTGCAAGATGTGAAAGAGTTTATAAAAAAGCATTGTTTGGTACGTAATATTTAAATAATGAATTTATATTAATATTATTTAATATTTTATGTGATCATATTTGTATATATATTTTTTCAATAATGATTTCGAACTAAATTTTAGTTGGAAAGAGGAGCGCAAGATTATCGATAAGCTTATGTGTAATGCATTCCATAAGTATAAGGCCCTCGTCATGAAGATTACAACAAGTACGAGAACAAGGAAGATGCACGCTAGTATCCGTTTCAAGATGTCCGACCTTCCAATTGGGAAAAACATTGCGATATATTTGAGGATCCATCATATAGGGTAAATTAAATTAATTCTTTATGTGTCCTATTTATAATTTTCGCTTACTAATATTTACAACTTCTATACAGAAGTGAAATTTTATAAACAAAATAAATAGATCGAAGTTAAAGATTTATCATCATGCATGCTCAAAATATTTCCATCATCTCTCTATGAAATTAGTAATATACTTTTTATTTTTTATTCTATATAGTTTATTTTTTGGAGGTACTAAATTTTAATATTAACTTTATATCTTAAAAATGTCTCTTGTAGCAAGAGTCATACACTAATTATGATCTGAAAAATTATATGTTGCATCACATACTGATCGTAATGAAGAGTGGACTCAACTCAATGCGCATGAAAATTATATAAGTATTATAATCTGTTTTAATTAAACATATTTGAATATTTGTACGATATTAATTCTTTATGTTGTGTGTATGATAAAATTGTTGCCCTACGTGCTGAAGCTGCATCAGATCAAGATTTCTCAATAAGTGATGTTGAAATTTTTATGTAAGTTCTGGATCAACGTTTAAGATATTTAAGAGATTTAGGTTGCTGTGTAAAACCTTCTAACTCTTTCTCAATGTCAAGTACCTCTATAGCGTTAGAGAATGCGGATTCCAGGATCTATGACTGCAAGACAGCATAAGTTAGAGACTCAATTGACAAAACAATGAGACATCAAAATGTGCATGAAACAGCAAGAAGAACAACAAGAAGAGTTCAGAAGAGAGATACAACTCCAAATGCATATGCTTATGCAACAGTTTAGGCCTTTAAGTAACTGATTTTCATGTTTTGCATGCATTTTGGGATTTAATTATAAAGTTTTGTATGGATTGTAGTGTTAGTATTATTACTATTTTATTTATTTAGTTTAGACTTATGACTAGTTTTATTTGTATTGAACAATTTGTAATGTATTTTTTTAAATATTATTTAATTATGTCTATTTTGTTTTAAATTTTTGGTTAAAATAAATAATTAATCGTTTGAACACCCATGAAACGTTCGAACATGATATATCGCAAACAACCGTTCGAACATCACAATAAACTGTTCGAACGGCTGTTAACTGGCAAATCATTCGGTCATTTCATTATACGTTCGAACAACTTACTCAATCCGTAAAATTATAAAAATATAATTTCTGTTCGATCATCAATTTGTTGGTTTGAATGTTCCCTCATGTCTATTTAGTCGAATAGACTAGTATCGATCAACTACCCATGTAAGATACGTTTGAACATACATATCCGTTCGAACGTTTTTTGTTAAAAGTTTAAACGGTTGAGCAAATATTCATCCCAAAAGATATTTTTTTAGAAAAAATTATAATTTTCATCTCAAAATATCTTTTGACACAATGATATTAAGACGCTTTATTTTCATCTTAAAATATATATTGAGTATAGCATTATTACTCAATATATAATATGTAACAAAATACTTTTCTGACAGGGCTTTTATATATCCTTTTCGAAAAGTGTGATCTACGAGATCAGATCAATCCTAATAGAAGTCAGATTGAATGATTAATTATAAAATTATAGCTAGCTATAAATTAACCTAAAAAGTAATTAATGACTAATTTTTCATTATTTAATCCAAATAAATAATAAAAGCTGTAAAAAAAAAAAAGGAATAAAATAAAAGAGAGGACGTACTGGTTGTTAGGTTTAGGAATTTAGAAAACAAAGACACCCCATGTTTAGAACTCCCACAGCCATGAGCCACCTCATTCTCATCTTTTTACACCAGATTCAAATTGGAGACCCATGCATGTTAATTGACAGCTAGAAATAAACGCCGTTTATGCCCAAACTACGAATCTTTTACCTCAATGATATCTCCCAAGAAGAGAATCCCAAACAGACAGGTAAACAACGTACGCAAACGACTTTTAAACGGCCCTTAGAAAATGGTGGGACGAGTTTAACTACCTCCATTAACTGTTTTTCAAAAGATAAAAAGGATCGATCACAAAACAGATAAAGCACAACAATGGGGAGCTGCGTCTCGGTGCCTGCGAAAGAGGGTCTATGGCAAAGGAACAACAGGGGCTTGAGACCTGTCTCCAACTACGACCTCGACTCGCCTCGCCAGCATTGTCCGCCGCCCTCCCTCCTCCTTTCGGTCGTCAACAACCCTTCTGGCGATGACATCTTCGAGAAATACAAGCTCGGGAAAGAGCTCGGGCGCGGTGAGTTTGGGGTCACCCACAAATGCTTTGACCTCCAAACTGGCGAGGCCTTGGCTTGCAAGATCATATCCAAGTGCAAGCTCCGGACCGAGATTGACGTCCAGGACGTGCGCCGCGAGGTCGACATCATGCGGCATTTGCCTAAGCACCCGAATATTGTGAGCTTCAAGGAGGCTTACGAGGACATGGATGCGGTTTATCTCGTCATGGAACTCTGCGAGGGCGGTGAGCTCTTCGATAGGATCGTGACGCGAGGGCATTACACGGAGCGCGCTGCAGCGACAGTTTTCAAGACCATTATTGATGTTTGCAAGGTAAAAACATTTCTTTTAATAAAATTTACTGAATTCTGAATGAAAATTATAAGAATATGTCCGTAGTCAGTCTATTTCCATCGGCCGGGCCCTGCCTGCATCCACCCCAACCCTATCATGATCATAATATAAAGGGATGCTTTCCAGCTGATCTGTAACGGATCAAAGCGACCGTTAGTCGGGCTGATCATTTCCATATCATGTTTACCTTAATTTAGTTCTCTAATGAATCTGCGTTTGGCTAATATCAAGGAAAAGGTGATCAGAAAGAAAAAGCCGTTAAACCTCTGAGTATTAGAAAGAAGATAAAGAGACTAATGATGATTACTTTTATGTCTCATTGTTTAAGTGGGGTTTTTCTTCTTGTTATAGGTATGCCATGAGCATGGAGTTATACATAGGGATCTCAAACCTGAGAATTTCTTATTCATCGATGTGACTGAAACTGCTCGGTTAAAGGCAATTGATTTTGGCCTCTCCATATTCTATGAACCTGGTATGATATATTCTTCAGTGTTTCTGGATTTAGAAATCTTTGACTGCTTGTCTTTTAATCACGTATAGCTTTTGTGTATACTTAAGTACTACGTGTCTTCAACTATGATCTTCACTATATATATATATATATATATATATATATATGTATATAGGTCAGCGATTCAGTGAAATTGTTGGAAGTCCATATTACATGGCTCCGGAAGTCTTAAGAAGAAATTATGGGCCAGAAGTTGATGTGTGGAGTGCAGGCGTTATCCTTTATATACTACTATGTGGAGTTCCTCCCTTCTGGGCAGGTATCATGTTCCTTTCAAATTGCATGCGTTCCGAAAAATCTATCATTTCTTAGAGTTTATCCTAACATGACTGGGTTTATAACTAGCACAGAATCTGAGGAAGGAATTGCACGGGCCATTGTTCAGGGTAACAATATAGATCTTGAGAGGGATCCTTGGCCAAAGATTTCTGAGGAAGCAAAGGATCTAGTGAAGGGAATGCTCGACCAAAATCCTTACAGTCGGATGACGGTCCAAGAAGTCCTTGGTATGTTCCTATATATTTACCTTAATTATATGCATGCAAATATCAGCTCATGTACGTGTTCTTATAACTTAAGGTTGCAAGCATGCTTGCCACAAGTAGATAATATTTACATCCCATTAAAATTCGTTTATCTCTACCTATCGTCAAAGTCAATGTAGCATAAGTATCTAAATTGAACTCTTCAATTGGAACGAACTCATAAAAGGCAGAAAATTCACTATCCCCATTGTCAAAGTTACAAGCTCTGGATCAGTACTACTTGATACCGGTGCTCGTCATGATTTAGTCATTAATTTTGAAAAGATCTTGCATACAAATTATATTATTCTTGTTACTACAGTCATGACAAGTACTAGTTATTGGAAGTCAGAGGTTGGTTTGTTGCATACATGAAAGAGTCATATTTCTGTGTCATGTGTGCGTGCACGACTCACTAAATGGAAAGATATATCTCACATATATACATGGAAAACTTTCAATGTAGTATCTATTTATAATGAATTCCCACTCTAACATTGCCAATAAATACATATAGCATAAATATTCCAATTGATGATATTAATTTTTTTTTTTTTTTTTTTCCTACCAAGATTTTGATGCATGATGGCTGTAAAGTGTATGTTTTGGCTGGAAGGAGCTTATTTGAACTTATGTGGTTGGTAGTACTTGATAGATAAGATGACAAATTAACCATTTAATTGAAGGATCGAATATATCTACTTGTTTTTCTGGCATGTGTCATGTGCATATATACTCGTACTTTAAATATACAAAAGAATTTGAGTAATATAATACATGATGAACTAATCATTGTCCTGCTTTTTCTTTTTGTTTTTATTTTTTGTTATGTACATGATGATCATGAAGAACATACTTGGATTAAAAACAAAAATCATGTTCGTAATGTTTCTTTGGGAGAAAATGTCAGAATAAAGATCAAGCAGTTCTGCTTGATGAATAAATTCAAGAAGAAAGCTCTTAGAGTAAGTTTTTCTGAAATCTTTACTACTTTTGTTCATGATGATCTTAGCTAGCGATGTTAATTAGGCAGCTAACGCTCCTGAATCCCTATGAACTTAATTACTTCTTTCATGACCACCTCAGGTGGTAGCAGACAACTTGCCAGATGAGCAAATAAATAGGATCAGACAGATGTTTAATATGATGGACACTGACAAAAATGGAAACTTGTCATTTGAGGAGCTCAAAGAGGGCCTCAATAATATTGGACACCCAGTTCCTGATCCTGATGTCCAGATGTTGATGAACGCTGTGAGTTTCTTCTTACTTCATTACTCATTTATACGTACACAGCATGCCATCAAAACCATGACACATTTGATTGACACATTTGATTCAAATTATAAGGAAACATCAAATTAAATTGCAATTAAGCATAGAGTAATACTACATGCAGTCGTGGAGTGGAGTGCGCAAATGTCATGCAGTCGCTTTGAAAAAAAGTGGGATCCACTATTAAAAAATTATTATTTTTTCATGTGTGTCTCGTATTTATTCATTTTTTTCAAAATGATTGTACGGCGCTTGCATACTCACGACTGCAACTATATATCATTTCTCTTAACCAAATAGAGAAGGAGACCGTTTATAGTTACCTAAATGCATCAATTACAGATCTAGTTTTGCTTTAACTAAGTGCATTGCTTTTCTAGGTAGCCAATGGTTTTATTGTTTCTTCAGCTTATTGATATTATCCTCAAAATTTGAAACTCCTCATGTTTACTGATCTCCTTAATTCTGAAGGCGGATGTTGATGGAAGTGGCACAATAGACTGTGACGAATTTTTGACATTGTCTATTCACTTGAAAAGGATTGGCAATGACGAGATTCTGTTTCAAGCTTTTACATTCTTTGACAAGAATCAGAATGGGTATATTGAGTTTGATGAATTAAGAGAGAGTCTGCTAGAGGATAACCTTGGTCCTAACAATGATAAGGCCATCCGAGACATCATGTTCGATGTCGACTTGGATAAGGTAATCCAAAGAATTAAACATATTACTTTACATAATTAACACATTAATGTCAGTACTTGATCATCCCTTCTATTTTCAAGTACTAATTAATTATTGTTATAATGTCATTCAATTTGTTCATATTCATGACAGGATGGTAGAATCAGCTATGATGAATTTAAGGCAATGATGAAAACAGGCATGGACTGGAAAATGGCTTCTCGGCAATATTCTAGAGTGTTTTTAAATGCACTAAGCCTCAAAATGTTCAAGGAAAAATCAAGGGAACTAAAGCTTGAGTAATCACTTAGCTACCGGCCCAAATATTGAGCTACCTTAAATATTTTCCTTCCTCCTCAAAACAATGAACAGGTCAAGTGTTTGCAAAAACCATTCATCTTTGATTCATGAATAGAATTTTTTCTTTTTCTTTTCTTTTTTTTTTTTTTTTATTTTTGGGAGAAACAAAAGGTCTGATGATGATGATGATGATGAGTTCATTATTAATTAGATCTCCTTTAACATTGAGGATGTGAGTCATGTAATTATAAATTAAAATTACCACTTTAAAGCAAAGTACATGGCAATGGCCTCCTGCTTCTAATTTTATGTAAGAGAAAAGATATTTACAACCTTTAATTGTGCAACTGTCGCATAAAGAAGGTAAAGAAAGCAACATTAATGCACTAATTTGTTGTATGTATCAATTATTTCTACGTAAGATGATTTTATTGAAGCATAAAGAAAGCACTTAATTACATATTAATTAGAAGGTAAAAAAAGGTTTATAAATTCTACGTAATTAGAAAAATGAAAATTGTAGTGAGCCTTCATGCATCCACACATATAGGGTGTTGAGTACGACAGCTTTTAACTCTAACACCATCCTCTATAATTTTTGAAACGTTGAGAGTACTAGTGTTCTTTCACTCAAAATTCTATGTTGTATTGTCTTACATTTCATGTCATGCCCATTGAGACATGATACATGTTAACGGATGAAACATTGATGCCCACGAAGCTAGCTACATCACATAACAACAAAAGATGGTCAATCATTTCTTCGTTCTTGCAAAAATAAAATCATTTCACCATTATGATACACCTCTTTCTAAGATTATCCTTACGATTTTTCCTTCAAACCAAATGTAGTGGTTTTGCCTATGTTACACCATCCAATGTCAACCCGACATGTAGCCAAGGTTCGAATAATTGGACTTGGGTTCGGAATCTAGTAGAGATCAATTCAATAAATCGGATGATTCTTGAAAATTTTAAATCAGTTATTTCAATGTTGATTAAAAAAAACCAAACAAAAAAAAAGTATTAAAAATCACATATAATAGAATTCAAATATTTAATATCATAGTAATGTTAGATATAATCATGGGTTGTGCAAGCATCACACACTCCTTTTGAAAAAATTGAGTAAATATGGGATCTACATGAAAAAATTAAATTTTTAATAGTGATGTGACACACCAATTTTTAGCTAGGACTTAGAGGTTTACTAAGTCATCTTTGGGCTTGAATAATTTGCAGGAAACATTGAACTCAAAGCCCATTAGTTAAGTTTTTGTGGATAAAAGCTTGTTACTTCTTTTTATGGATGACCGCCCAAGCGCATTACGCTTTAGACCTGCATGATTTTTGGCCAACTAAGAGAGAGGACACATAGCATGATGAAAGTTCATTAGGGTTTGGTTAGCATAGGCATGGTGCCATAGGAAAAGGAGACTCTAGGGTTTCCAAGAGAAAAATATCCCATAGATGGCATGAGAGAAATTTGGTTGGTGCCATTTGGCACACATGCAAGAGGACCATTAGGTTCCCAAAGAAGAGCAATCATGAAGAGAGGCACATTAGTGTTTCTATTTTTTGAGGCACACACTAACCTCATGGCAGCCATCTTCCATGTCGCCACTTGGCAAGCATGCATGAGAATTTTAAGGTCTTTAGAAAGGCAATCATAAGAGAGATGAAGAGAGAGTTATGGATTCAAAAAGGCACATGCAACTTGGCAAGAATGCATGATGATTTTAGAGTCTCTAGAAAGGTCATCATGAGGAAGAGGAAGAGTGAGTTTATTTCATGAGGCCACGCCACTTGGCAAACATGCATGAGATCTTTAGGTTTTCTAGAAGGATCTAATGATGAAGGGGATTTAGGATTTCAGCCATAGCAAGGAGGCGCTACTTGTCCTTCATGCAAATGAGTCCTTTAAGTTTCCAAGAGAAGCAATGATGGGAGGAAGAAGAAGAGGTTTCAGTTAGGGCAAGAAAATGGTGCCACTTGGCGCCCATGCATGGAAGAAAATCTGTGAACCTTTTAGATTCTGTAGCTAAATAATGATAGGAGAGAGAAATGAGGGAAATCATGATAAGTATTTAAACCCACCATTAATGGCTGATAGGATACCACTAGAGGAAGGAAACCGAATGGTCATTGTGGTTCAATTCTATTTTTTCTCTCCCTCTCACTCTCTCTCATTTTCATCCACTCCTAAAGGAGAACCTCACCTCCCTCCTTTCATCCAAGCAACCATCCATGCATACTCAAAGGAAGGATTTGGAGAACGCCTACATAGGGAGATCATAGCTCGGTAAGGAAGCTCAAACTTCCCTCTTTCTCTAGTCTAAATCATGAAAACATAAGGGGAGGGAGAGTCTAGAAGTTTTGATTTTGTGAAGAGGGGAGTTAATGTTTGTGTATTGAAAGGAGCTTGAAGAATGGAACAAAAGTGTGGTTTCCGGCCGCAGAAGGTTGGACCATGCTTGAAATCAAGTTGAGTATGGTCTTGGCTCTAGGGTTTCCTAGAACCTGAACCTTTGATGGCAAAATGAATCGGGAAGAACCCTATGAATGTTTGAGAGATGTTCAGCCATCATTAGGGTTTCATAGAGCATTTCTCATCAAGTCACCAGGTGAAGAAGCACGATCTAGAGTATCCTATATACTCCTAGTACATTCAGCCAGTAGGGTTTCACACACAAGTTTGACTTGTTACTCATTTGGCCATTAGGGATTTGCGGATGCACTACATAAATTGCCACACACACAATTGGCCACTAGGGTTTTTCCCAAGTGAAGGGAGAGTTTGATGTTATTCGGTCCTAGGGTTTATTATCGTGTGTGTGTGTATATATATATATATATATATATATATATATATATGAATCGAAATGCAAAGGTAAGGAATAAGAGAAGGAATGTGGATAGTTGGATATCCCTAGAACTGATTAGGGATGTTTCAAATATCTTAGTGCAGGGATCACGTGTTTGGAGTTTAGTATTTTGATTTTCAAGAATATAATATTTAGCGCATACACTTTCTTCTTGCATGATTGTTTGTATTCTTTTCGGTCGAAGTTTTATAAATTAGCTTCTAACTTACTATTGAATAATATATTTATGTCTTTGTGTAAAACTTACATCCATATCCATGTTACTTGTATTGTTTGATGAATTTTTTAACTTTCAAATGTCACATGGTATGATCTATTTCCGCCATTGTATGATTAATCTTTCATGATATGTCCAATTTATGGTTGCTGGAATTTTTAAATGACATGCTTGGCCATAGCATGTAGTGTTACATGTCATGTTGAATCATTATGAGTTATGCTTATGTGTATGTATCCAAATGTTCTAATTGTTTCAAGTTGTTCTCATGTTTCATTCATCGCATATTGAGCATAAGTACACACCATGTTCACCGTGAAAAGTTTACAAGTTACATGAAAAGTCATATGTTATATGTTTTCAAACTGTGCATTAAAAGAAAAGGTTTTGACACGACCCTAATGCTAGGATGAAGAGTATCCTAGTCTAACTCTCATATCCACTCTAGAGTAATTAAATTAGAGTGGTAACCCCTAGGTTAATGAAATACAGTCAATGAATTTCAAATGGGTTTGGGATTCCGGAGCAAAATAGCAGCGCCTAACGCTAGTAGGTGCGACACATTGTAAATACGGTGAGGCAAATTGTGAATTGTTGTATCATATTGTAAGCTCATAGTAAGACATTACGATCTGTCTGAGCATCTCTATATATGAAATACTCAGACCCTATCAAATGGCCGATAATGTGATGACGTAACTAGTAGGGAGTCCACAGTTCATAAGAATAGTCGTGAGGTGTCCATACATTGTTATGTGGAATAAGTGTATAAGTGATTAAAATGAAGTGGCACATTGTTACATTGTTACATAGTTACAAGTTCAGTATTTTTGAAAAATGAAGTGGCACATTGTTACATTGTTACATAGTTACAAGTTCAGTATTTTTGATAAATGAATCTAGGTGGGAGAAAAATGTGTCTTGACAAAATTCGCACATATATACCTATACATTCATATTCATGTTTACCTTATAGATGCTTATATTATCTTTGTGTATTTTTTTTATTTAATTTGATGAGATTTCGTGAAATCTCAATATGATAGTTTCCACTACCATCTCCCCTCCCCCAGGAATGGTAAAAGTTGTGACAAAATTATAAAATAGTGAGCAAGATGGGGAAACACAAGCGCAATGAGCCCCTAATAGTTAAGGAATCCCTGAAGAGTCCCGAGATATTTGTAGACCCTTCCCTAGTAGAGCGGCTCGATGCAACCAGAAAGTTTATTTATGAAGTTTTGAGGCTTTTTTAGGATATCTAGAAAATCTTAGAAAAGAAGGACTTTTATATTTTGAAACCATTGATATGATGTAATGAATGGTATTTGAAAGGTTCAAGGGTTCAGACCCTATTTGTATGGGAGTTTCAAACAGTTTACCACTTTGGGATTAATAGTTGTTGTTTTGGCACCATATTATATTGCTCAAACCTTTATTGATTTTTATTATTCCACTGCGATTATTGCATATTGCTACAAAAATGCTAGGTACATTGCATATTAACTATCATGAACAAGGGGTATGTGACTTTGTGTTACATGTCTCGATACTTCAATTTCCGTCCAATCCCAAGCGAGGCCTTAGGGTGTCATAGCGGACCACACTCTTTTTTAAAATGAGAGTACAGTGCTTACGAACTCTATGATTGCAAAAATTATTTCTCTTAATATCATGTATAAAAGATTATAAAATCTAAACTTATTGACTAGTTTCAATAAGAATATTATATGAATCTAAATAGTTTAAAAAAAACTTGTAATTAATGCATTTAACATCAGTTATCGACATTTTTTACCTCATATACCAAGAAGATAAAGACCATTAAGTTATAAACACATGATAAATACAGTATTGTATGCACAACCATAAATTTAATACAAAATACTCATTGTTCTCCTAATCTTTTTGTTCAACTAAAAAAAAAGAAATTGTTTTATGTTTCAATTTTTCTATGATTATCATTTAAAATAATAACAAAAAAGTTAATATAAATACAAAAGTCCAGTTGTTAGACAACTTAAAAATAAATACAGTTTGAATCGGGTGGAATTGATTCAAATCAGCCTGAATCAAACAATTTTTTCGAGCCTTACATGTCACGTCCGTCATTGTGGTGGGACTTTAAAAGTCATTTTAGAAAATGAGATAGGAATTACTGAAATTTTTAAAACTTATCATTTTCTTCCAAGGATATATAGAAGATTCTATATTAGAAATTTGAAACTTGCTTTGAAAATTTAATAAAAGAGTTTGCAGCAAAATTTCTTAAAGTAAATTGCAAAGTCCTTTCACAAAACATGAGTTCATACATTGCATAAAACATGCATAGGCTTCTACCACCTTGTCCTTGGTCCATATTTATCCTAACGCTTCATACTATTTCATTCCTAGGTGGGGGGCATACATAAAAATCAAATGAGTCGAGCACTCACTTGGCATTAATTCATACTGTAAACATATCCTAACATAGATTTTCATTCATACATTTTTTATTCCTCTACATACATTACATAAAATATTTTCTTCCTTTGAAAACATTCAAGGTGCATATTTTTTTAAAAAAGGTTTTCATTCCATATAAAGAAATATTTTTCACACATTGTACATTTTTTCATAAAGAGCTAAGAAACTCCATAACATCTAGTTTAATTATTGTCGCTTTTCATTAGCCAGTACACATTATTACACCCTATGTGTTAGTTTGAGAATTGTGCCTTAGAAGGTAGGAAAAACCCACATACAAGGCTAAGAGTTTCGTCATCTTAGACGCGACGGGAAAAGGCTTGTCAAACCAGCTAGACGAGTAAAAGCTTAGTCAAGTAAAAACCTAAGAAAAAGCGACCCTAGGTGGGGAAAGATTCTAGAGAAGAGTAGTGAATGCATGAAGTAAGCACCATTATGGGCCGGCAAAGGCAAGGTGGCAAAAGAGATGCAAGCTCTACATCGGGCGAGTACAAGGATAGGCGATACGAAATGCGAGCAAATTCGAAAGCAAGCAAAGGCATTTGGGTGAGCAATAGGTAAGTAATGACAAGGGAGAGCAACATGTAGCGCGAACGCATTTCAAGATGAGCAATAAACAATACGGTACGAAAACTAGAGTGCCTAGAAAATAGCGTAGTAGTGCTCAGAGAGTAGCAGGTAACCTCATGAAAGGCTTACTCAAACGACGAGTATGCCCGACTGTATGCAAAGGCATTTCACCATGTGGTCAACATTCACCAGTGGCATATTAAACTCCTAATATATGCAGAGTACTTCATTTCCATCCATGTGACCCCTTCCATCTGACGTACACCTAGATAGTGGGAGAACTCACCGATTTACCTGCGAACCTACATCGAGAACTATGAGACTCGTGATAGGTCAAACTCTCTATATGCCTTGCCTCCCTGAGCTCTTTCTTCATGTTTTGGGATCTCTCGATAGCTTAGGAGAGACTCTCTCTCTCTCTCTCTCTCTCTCTCTCCTCTAATTCTTAAGGGAAGGCAAAGACTCTAACTTCATAGGCAACTCTCACGTCTCAGGCCTCAGAATCTACAACGAACAAGGGAAACCAAATCATCACCACACATTTTAGTAAAAACTCATCGTAGAGATAAGTTCTTTCTTAAGACAACACTAGAAATGTCGGATAATGATTATGAGTATACTAGGTTACAATCTACTACATCTTGTCCCCATACTTTAATTTTTTTGCATGCATAATACTCTATTATGGTTTACTGTTGTTATGTTAAAGGACTGATATTATTATTCAGTAAAAAAGTCTGTACTTTCTTATTTTAAGAAGAACTTCTAGGTGTGTGAGTGGACCACGACCCTAAGCCGAGATGGGGTAGTTTCTTAGTTGAGCTTCTCTGGTTACTATGGAACATCTAAGAATTGAGTTACATCCCCTGGGTTGTCACTAGGCGACAATAGGGCTTGAGCGAGATGGTAACGCTCTCAGGTCAAAGTCGTGGCTTCTCGAATGCCAAAGGCTAGAGGACGCCCATGTCAAGTATGGGGCGCAAAGCTAGGCGTCGCTTGTTATGAAATCGTACGGGCAGTCATTAGCTGCATTGCGACAAATAGAGAAAACGGTGATGAATATGAAAGGGGAAACTGTGGCTCACACGTTAATAAATGGAAATGATTGGTAAGATGGTTTTGACGCTAAGTTTAAGATCTGGGATATATGTTTGTGATGCTTTGGGCACTAGGTGCTCAGTAATAATTGTTATGGTGAACTATATTACTTTATTTTGTGAAGAGGCTAGCACCTCGTTATGTATGATTTCTTCTTTTATTTACTTTAAGTTTTATCATTTCATATTCATCTTTATATCTTTCATTTATAGATGTTGTAACAGGTTATAACCAACTAAGATTTCCTCGAAATCTCACCATGATAGTCCCACAACGATTTTGCACCTCAAAACCATAGGCTTTGATGTAGATGCAGGAAATGAGCTAAGATATGAGGAGAATAAGCCAATGCAACTTGAGGAGTAGTTCGGGGGCCTATCCCTGATAAGATGTTAATATTTATAAAATTCTATTGTTATCTGATTTTGGGCGATGAACAAGTTGTGCTCTGTAATATTTTTAACAATTGTGTGGATGTTGGCGAGTTAAGTATGATTCTCTAATACTCATATTTCTAGTTATAACATGTTTCTTACCTTTTTTTGCTACAATTAATTTATATACATATGCTGGGCATATAAGCACACAACGTTCCATGCAACGCAAGGGGGATTTGCCCATGTGGCAAGCATTCTGGTGTCACGAACTTTTGCCAAACCCTAAGCGGGAACTAGGGCCGTCATAAGGGTGGTATTAGAGCTTTCATCACTCTGGATTAATCCATAAATCACCTAGAAGCAATACCAAAGTTAGGTTTAAAATCATAGTATAGTAGGCTCAAAATTCTTGATTGAAGTCATGCGGCAGAATGGTCAACATGGTATGCCCTAGATTAGCCAGGAGCAAACAACTAGAAGATGTACATGAGGAAGAATACCCACAGGGGAAGGAAATTACATTATGGCCCAGGCCTTAAAATGGATAACGGGCATGTTGCAACAGCAACAAGACCTCTTTCAATAACAACGCACATATATGGAGTAGTAGTGGCAGGCTTAACCCTAGCTTTCTGAGTAACAAGGATGCCCGTACGAATTTTTTCTAGCATATTAGTATCCAAGGTTCAATTGAAGCGAAGAAACCATGAGGGTCTAGAAGTGAATCACGGATCTGGAAGGGACTTTTGAGATATTTGAGTGCACTGAGGACCAAAAGGTGTTGTATGCAGGATATTTACTACAATGAGAGACTGTTATATGATGGGACACGAAACGACAACTACGAATCATGGAACTGGGATCAGTGGAGGTCATAACCTATTAGAGGTTTAAGAAAGAGTTTGACGATTGGTTCTTCCCCACCATCATGAAACAACAAAAAGTGGAAGAGTTTGCAAACTTGCTCCAAGGAGGAATGACGGTCGAACAGTATACGACCAAGTTTATGGAGCTAGATAGGTTTGCTTATCATCTCATCGCTATGGAAGAGATGCGAGCTAAACATTTTCAGGATGCATTGTAGCCACAAATAAGATCTCAAATAGCCTGCTTACAGATACCAAACTTTCAGAGGCTAGTGGAAGTCGCCTCAATTGCAAAAAGAGAGCACCATAGTCTGGCGACTAGGCAAAAGAGGAGGACTTGCACTAAGGAAAATGGTAGTTCAAGGTCTCCCCATAAATTTGTGTCCAAAACAGGAGTGCATCTGTAAGCAATTCCAGGAATCCACATGGGAAGACGAGTACCAATATGCAGCCAGTGTAATAGGTCCCACACAGGGGATTGTCGACAAAGTGCTAGCACGTGCTTCAAACGTGGACAGATTAGGCATTTCTCTACAAAATGCCCCAGAGCAGCTTAAGGAGGCAAGACCAGCCCAATTGGAGGAAGGATGGGCCAAAAGTGGTCAATGCCAGCATGGGTGTATTCCTTGACGTGAGGAAAAGTTGATGAGAACAAGCCAAAGACCCAAGAGGCTAGCATCATTACAAGTAAGAACCCTCTCAATCAATGTTAAGTATGTATTGAATAATAAATTTTAGTCATAACATTTAAATGGTTTGGTTGTATCAGGACGAGTCAAATTTTTTGGGCGCTATGCGTGCACCTTGTTCAGCTCAAGTGAGTCTCAGTCATTTGTATCTATAACATCCACTCGAATGTGTAGTTTACAAACGATAATGATGCCACATAATGTAGCAATAGCCCTATCCACTGGGTAAGTAGTAGAATGCACGCAACTGGCTTTGAGTTACCCTTTGAAATTAGAAGAGAGAGTGTTGGAAGCAAATTTTATAATGTTTAACCTACTCGGGTTTGACATTATTCTAGGGATTTATTCTAGGGATTGAATGGTTGTTCCAGCACTATGCCAGAATAAATTGTCGAAGTCGGGTGGTTAGCTTCCAATTGCCCAAAGGAGAAGTGATGGGGTTTCCTAGTAGCAGCTTAGGACATTGCCAAAAGTTATTCTAGCCCTGCAAGTTAAGAGAGATATGGTCAATGGATTGGAAGCATACCTGGTGTAGCTAGTAACTATGTCAACAAAGAGGAAGACGGTAAGGGGAGTTCCCTTAGTCGAGGAATTTCCAAAAGTATTCGTCAACGATCTTCTAAATTACCTCCAATTCGAAAGATTGAATTCAAAATTGACTTGGAACCAGGAGCAACTCTGGTGCACAAGCCACTATATTGGATGGCGCCATCGGAGCTAAAAGATTTGAAGGCGCAGTTGCAAGAACGTCTGGATAAGAGGTTTATAAGACCAAGCTCATCACCTTGGGGAGCACTTGTATTGTTTGTTAAGAATAAGGGAACCCTTTGAATATGTATAGATTATCGGGAGATCAACAAAGTGACGATAAAGAGTAAGTATCCCTTGCCAAGGATCGATGATCTGCTCGATCAACTACAATGAGAGATAGTCTTCTCCAAAATCGACCTTAGGTCGGGGTATCACTTGTGGCTCCCCTAGCCCCCAATTGTGGTTTGGTGAGGAATTGTAGTGCTCGAGATGCATGTCGAATGGGCTGCATCCCTCACGTGAAGTCGGAACTTGTGTGCTCGTATGCTAAGCATATGTATGTATCAAAGTCACAGTAGAAAACAATAAGTATTAGTGGGAGACTAATACTAATAGTATCAGAGAATTGTACATTACTCGTCCATTCACAAATAAGGTATCCACAAGTCACTATCACTTCATCAATAAGGTAATTACAAACTAGTATTTGTTCATCTCCCAACTCCAATAATATTATATCATAAATTGTTTGTCGCACACCTTTTCAAGGGGTGAAATCATAGTGGGACTAGCTGAAAGGTGCTTTGGGACGTGAGTAAGCCTTACCAAGCACCTAGTGCCTAAATGCAGAGTAAACATCTCATAACATATCATATCATTTCCCACCACCACATCAACATAGGGAATTTCTCAACCTAAGTCAACACATGGAATCTCTCTACCAAATTAGCATGGGGAATCAATCCACCAAATCAACACGGGGAGTCTCTCAACCTGAGTCAATAGGTGGAATCATTCCACCAAACTAGCATGGAGAATCTCTCAACCCGAGTCAACACTTGGAATCACTCCACCACTCACACCCATTTGGTTCATTAACGCATATCACTACGTCTACCCATCTTAGGTCGTGCACACACTCTGGATCCTTTCGTCACACTATAGGTAATGACCACATGAATGACTTTGTAACAAGCAATGCCCCATTCCACGATCGTTGCGTTTGTGGTCAAGCATCCTCTAGTCTCCACCAGTAGAGAGGCAACAACGTTGATCCAAGAGCGTTATCATCTCTCTCAATCCCATTGTTACTCAATTCTTAAGCACTTTCGAGTAATCAGAGAAGTTCTACCGAGATAATGCATCATCACGGCTTGAAGGTCGAGATACACTCATGCACCCAGAACTCCTCTTCAAACTGATACATTATGTACTTTGAAATCGTGTCATCAAAGTAACCACTAGTCATAATGAGAAAACAATCACTTTTATGAGAAAGGGAGAGAGAGAGAGAGAGAGAGAGAGAGAAGTAGGAGATGAATACCCTGAACATACCCATAGACATTTACCCCATATTACTAGTCACAATTGAATCTACTTGAATAGAAAATTAACACTAAGGTCGCACTGAAGGCATTAGCCTCGTTGTCAATGAAGACCTCAATCTTAGCTTCCTCCTTGAAGTCCGGAACAAAAGGAAAAGAGAAAGAAATAAAAATAATTAGAGATCTCACAAGTGAGATAAAGACTAATGGAAAAATATCTCTTATACGTGTCATGCTATCAATCATGGTTCTTACAGTTATTGTCTCTGATTGGTCGAAGGAAAAATCATGAATCTCGATCTTCCACACATATGATGGGTTGAAGAATGGTAGAGACTGAGTGGACTGGTGGGACAAGACTTGCATGTCCCTATAGCTTACCTTGGAAATAGACGTGGTCTACCCTCCTATGAAAATCGCCCACATAACATAACGTTAAGCCTTACTCACGTGGTCTGACGTATGATCTGTGAATCCATATTCCTCTTTTCCCACCTGTGCTCCTGTTGAGATGTCATCGTTGTTGTATAGGCCTTGATAAATTGGATGGTACTCTCTTAGCATTACTGTGCTATTTATGGACGTTCTTATTCTAGTACTATGTTGTCTGTTGCTCGGCCCGATCTACTTCTACGTTACATGTTGCCCGCCTAACAGCCTTTGTTTCCTTCTGTATTGGCTCGCCTTACGTGTCTCTAGTACGCCTTTTGCTCGCCCAACATCGAATGTGTATCCCTTTGGTCGCCTTGTTTGTTGCTCGTCCAAGGTAACGCTCGACTTGCTCACTTGTACATCTCTCTTTGCTCGCCATAACGTATTGCTTGCCTAACTGCCTTTTCCTTGGTTGTGTTTTCCCATATCATTGTCAATCTATTACTCGCCTTCCGCACTACTCATGCATCCCTTTGATTAGGTAAGGTCCTCACATCCTCCCCCTCCTTAACAATAAATTTCTTTCTTGAAATTTGGGGACTACTCTCATATGTCATAGAAATGCACGGGATGCTTTTGGGGTAAAACCTTAGTTGTTCTCTCTGTCATCTTTGACGGGCTTGCAGGTTGACAGTTGGAGTACGTTTGATTTCTCGACCACCTTCAAGTGTCACCCATTAATTAAACGGGTCGGGTTCAAATTGACTCATATAATCTACTACTCATAACTTAATACAATACGAACACGTTCTACAAGCACAAATTATCACCCCCATTTGAAGGTTCTGCGTTAAATGGCGGGTTTATTATGTACTTTTGTTAAAATTAAAATGAAATAGCCAAGGAGAAGAGAGTAGCAAAGAAGAAGAAGAGAGTAAGTGAAAATGTTCAAGGGGAAATGGGGGTACGGCCTACGGGCGAAGGGAAGAAAGCCTACAAAGAAAAGTCTAACTTGTTCTTCCAAGTGGACATTAAAATAGAGTGAGGCACAAATGGTTTGTGGGGGAAACGAAGTTGGTTATGCTAGAAGAGCAGGGGATGGCGGAGGCCAATTATATGATTAGAGTAGTTCTTTCCCACATGAGATATACATTGTCAATGATTTTGTTTTTGAAGTCAGCAATGTTACATGTAATTGTAGAGTGCGTAAGCGTCGTATAGTTGTTTTGAAGAGTGGGGTTTACTATTAAGAAATTAAGTTTTTTTTCATCTGAATCTCGTATTTATTCATTTTTTTCAAAGTGATTACGCTGCACTTGCGCACTCACGACTGCAACAATCATTTCTCTTTTGAATTTTGTCAACGATTACTGCCGTTGTTTCTTTTTTTTTTTTTTTTTTTGCTCAATCAATAAGTAGTGGTAGCCCAAATGTTTGGCTTTCGTGGAAGTTTTCTTCACGTTAAAACGTTAAAAGTAGATGAGAGGGAGACTGCTGCTTGCGAACGCATGTTCACAATTAAGTATCTAACTCCAAGTAGTTGGGCTCAAAGCATTTCAAGCCTCTTGTTGGGTTTCGTGGCCAAATGTGATTAATCCATCTGCAAGAGGAGATAGGATATTGTTGGGACCGTTGTGCTTACTTTTATGCCATGGAGACCACATTGCAAAATTAATGCTTTGTACTACAATATTGGTGCAAGAGTGGTCCTTTGTAATGCAAATTAAGAATAATAATAATAATCCGAGAGAAATATTTAATTCACAGTAAAATTTCTTAAAGTAAATTCACGAAATGATAAGGCTTATTGTGGTATATTAGATTGCATAAGTCTATTTTCAGTAATATTTCTTCGATCATGTATTGATTGATTTCCATAAAAATGTTTTAACTATACTAAGAACATTCAATTTCCAGATTTTCTTCCATTGATCTGAGGCATCCTGCTGCTTAGATGATCCACCCCTTCCTCTTAAATGATTTGCACCCTTCACAAAGAACTGGCCATTATTCTATGTGCAAACATCAAATAGATTAGTTTTTTTCTAGTCTTCGTTCAAATTGTGCCTTCTTGTTTATCCATAGGGATTTGGTTCAAGGAGTTGTTAGATCAAGAGGGCCCGACATGACGTCTTCCCATGAGAAATAACCCAACAAAGTACAATTCCAGCCCAATTAAGCTAAACTATCTTTGAAGTATCATCTTTAATAACAAGCACTTTGATTAATATGCCAAGATTTTTTTATTTTTTTTATTTTTTGGCTTTTTCTTGAACTTTAAAAGTGCAGACGAGATTGTCTGTTTTGATTCAGATGGCAAAACAAAGTATGGAAGATCTTAGTCTAGCACAAAGTTCTAAATAGGAGTTGTGATCAGAAGTAGTGATGGTGAGTTGATTGCTTCTCTGTGCCTAAACATAAACCACTCTATTAAACCTGTTGTAGCTGAAGCTTGTGCACTTAGAAAGGCAGTGATCTTGTGTCAAGAGCTAGGCATACCTGATGTTATGTTTGAAGGTGATTCAAGGGAGCTAGTTATGGCTACAAATGGTAGAGAGGTTATTAATGCTGGTTATGTGGTTGTGATTGAATATGTGCGAAGCCTGCTTGAAAACCACTCTATTAAACCTGTTGTATAAATTTTAAATAGATAAATTTCGCACAGACCTTTGTAAAAAGGTAGATATTACACTAAAAAAGTGTAAAAAAGTTATTTTTATTTATTTATTATTGAGATCTATTTTTTTACAAAAAGTCTGCGCTAAATTTATCTATTTAAAATTTGTACCTAACATTACTCGTAGAAAAATAAAATTATTATAAATTGATATTTAGCACCATATGGGATATTTACCTTTGCGGTGAGATAATGCATTTACCTTTAACTATACATATACATATAGAAAAATATATTTTCAAGTTTTTGTCCCAACTTACAATAAATCATACTGCATTTATTGCTGAAATGATATAACAATGAAAGCAGAACAAAATAAACTACTAGAACTCCATATATGATGTGTTCTTGTCATCAATCTAATTGTATATATGAATCCCTTCTCTCCTAAAGAATATTCGAGAATCAAATCTCTACCTCTTCCATCTTATTTAAAAAATAAAAAATAAATAAATAAATAAACAAAAACAAATGCAAATGCTCATCACATGTCAAGGTGTAAAAATTATAGAGAACATAAAACTTTATGGAATATAGGTTTGATGTGCCCACTCTGTACCTAACCCCTTATAATATCATAAATCATAAAGCTTATAATAAGATGTGGACAACACCAAAATTTCTGGAAACAGGTCAACAAAACCATAGTTATAGACTTAATTAATCAGCCCTAGTACTCCACTTGCGGCTCAAATGCTATTTTTTTTTTTTTTCAAAATGTCTAAAATTATTGGTAAAAAATACAAGATTGGTGAGAGAATATATAAAATGTTATTTTATATATAATTATATATATATATATTATATATAATATCAAATTATATAAAAATATTTTATATAATATAAAAAAATAAAAAATATATATACACACAACCGGTCTCGTCCGTCTAATGGTACAAAAAGGAAAAATTAAAATTGGGTCAATTTCGAGTAATTTTTAAAAGAAAAATTTTATTTACAGTCTTCAAATAAAAATTATATGTGCAAATCTTCCATTAAAAGAAAAATATATATATATCATTTTAAAAAAGATATTATTATAATTTTAAAAAATTTTAAAAATAAAGTTGACTAAACTTATACATATAATCTCTAAATAGACACTATACCTAATATTGTTCATGTCGTAGCAATATATGGAGTAAGTTTTAGTGGGAACGACAGTTGTCTCATTTATTTTTGTAGATGAGTTGAGATTAAAATTAAAAAATTAAATAAAATATTGTTAAAATATATTTTTTAATATTATTTTATTTTAAAATTTAAAAAATTTAAATTATTTATTTTATTTTATATTAAAAATTAAAAAAATTATAATAATTAAATAAAATAAAATAAAATATTTTCTGAAAACAAAACATCCCTTAAATATTTTTGCTCACCTAAAAGAAATGCTCCGAATTATTGGCCGAAGGGTACAAGCCACGTGGGTTGTTGGCCTGTAGTTGTCTTTATTGCGATGACATCCCACGTCGCACTTCATGAATCACATAAACATGCACGCATTACGATATACGAGAGCAGGGACCTGGAGACGAAAAATTTTATTGTAAACAAGTTCGTACACTAATTTATAGACTAATATTAATATATAATATATATATTTAATAAAATGATATAAATTAAAGATAAAAATAATTTTTATGACATAAGAGATTTTTTTTTTACAAAAATTTTATTTTTAATTTTTTTTAAATTAAAAAAATTATCGATATACGATATAATGCACGAACTCACTCGTAACTAACAAAATCGAGATAGAGAAAATGTGATGAATGGAAAAAAGCTTGTTAGTTGATATCGTGTGCTCTAAGCCTCTACTCCCAATATATTAAAGAGACACTAAATGCCTTAATGCTTTATATGTAATTTGACCTTTTTAACCACCCAAAACATCTATGCAGATTGATAATTTGATTCAACATTTTTTTTTTTTTTTTATGACAGTGGTACAGCTCCTGTTGGAGCTCTAGACTTCGTTTATTTTTAAAAAATATCTTATTTTATATTATTTTATCTCACTTTATTATTATAATTTTTTTAAATTTATTTATAAAATAAAATAAATAATTCAATTTTTCAAATCTCAAAATAAAAATAATATTAAAAAATATATTCTAACAATATTTTATTCAACTTTTTAACTTTAATCTCAACTCATTTCATCTCATCTCTGAAAACAAACGAGCCCTTAATTTGTGTTTTCTATGTATTTTTTTTTAAGTTATTTTTTAAATAGATTTTTTTAATACTTTTTAATATTTTTAAAAAATAAAATAAAGTAAAAACAGCATTAAAAACACTTTTTTAATTAGAAAGTAAAAAAAAAATCATTAAAAAATACTTCTTTAATCACGAAATAAAATTAAAAATCATAAAAAAAATATTTTTTATTTTATTTCGTGATTAAGAAAATATTTTTTTAATAATATTATAAATTTTTTTTATTTTTTCAAAATATCTAAAATTATTTAAAAAATTTATATAAAAAACAACTAAAAACAAACACATGAAAATACCTGTTGGAGCTCCAGCGGGAGCCCCAACGGAGCTCTAGCATTATTCTTTTTTTTAAGTTTATGTGTCCTGTGCTCTAACGATGTTACTATTTATTCCAATTATTATTAGGTAATTTTAAAGTACGGATACATGATATTCAAAACTTATTATAAGAGTACAACGTCATCCGTACTTTTAGATCACCTAATAATTTTTTCATCATCTTAAATCTTAACATTATTCTTCCGTTCAGGATTGTATAAAAATTGACTGTAACTAATCAAACTGGCTAACAGAGTATAGAATCGATCGAAATTGACAGAGAACTGGTCGGTTGATGGCAGAAATATCAAAAAATCGATGTCGACCGGTTCGGTTCCGATTTAAACATGTTTCAAACTTCCGAATCCGTCGACCGGATATATATATATATATTATTTATCTTAGGTCAAACAACGTTGTTTCACTTAAATTTAGGTGATACAATATCATTTTAAGACAATCAAAATTATTATAATTTATTATTAGAATAAAAAATGACGAATTTCTTATATATAGAAAAATAAATAGATAAAAATATCATTTAAAAAAGAGAAATTATAAGTTTCGGCCAAAACCTTCCCAATATATTTTGAGATTTATATTATTTTTTAGAATAATAATATCTTTAAGAAAATATATTTTAAAAAAGAGAAATTATTTTTTGAAATTATAGAGTAATTTCGGCCAACAACTCTCAATATATTTTGAGATTTAAATTTATTTATGATATATTTTTTAATTACTCATAAATGTTATTAATATATTTATAATTATTACTATCATTGGTGGACTCACCCCTTATCAAATAGTGCTTCCACACCCACACATGGAGGATCCCACTCAATGTGTTTTTTTTTTTTTTTTTTTTTTTTTTTTTTTTTTTTTGCTTTTATTCATGCATTTTTTTTATCATTTTTAATTTCGTTTAAAAAAAATTCATAACATCTATAAAAATATTTATTTAATCATTAAGTAAAAAAAAAAAACTGAGTCGAGATCCCAGTTGGGAATACCCAATTGTGGTTTTAGTAATTTTCCTTTATTAAATCCTAAAAAGTCAAAACTATCTCATCTCATCTCACGAGCCAAACATATATTTTTTTATAAATTATCTCATCTCATTTTAACTCAAAAAATCTCACTACTATTCAATATGGGTGGGCAATGGGGCCTCGCCCCATGTGGCAGGGTGGATTACCTCGTCTGCCAAATGCGAGGGGCGGGTAGCCCCGCCCGCATCTGGCACCCAAGGCGGGGGCGGAGGCGAGATAGGGGTGACCCTCGCCCTACAAATCCCCCACCCTGCCCCGCATACATAATATATATATAATTATATATATAAGTATTTATATATATAATAAAAAAAATATAAAAAACCAGGCATGGATTTTTTTACTTAATAACAAATAACAAAACGACGTCGTTTTGTCAATGGAAAAACAGTGTCGTTTCATTATTTGTTTAGATCCCTCCCCCCCTTCAAAGAGCTCAGTTCACCCACTATAAATCTCTCTCTCTTTCTCTCTGAGTCTCGCACCTACTCTGCAATTTGCATCTCCGATTCTCCATAGTCCATCATTGTCGAAGAACTAGCAAATTGAGCCATCGCCATCACCGTCACCTTCCTTCTTCATCTCCGTCGCCGAAGGTAAGAAACCCTAAATTAAAGTTTTATTTTTTATGATTTATATTTTATGAAATGGAGATTGGAGGAATAATAGGATTTAATCGGAGATGGAGGATGAGATTTTGTGAATTGTGTGCTGTGGAGACTTGATCTTTTTGGGTTTGTATTATGTAATGTGTGTGAATTTTGATTGATGACTTGAATTGTGGCTAATTGAATCGGATTGGAACCCTAAATTAATTTAGAGTTCCAATTTTTGAAACCCCTAATTCATTTAGGGTTTCGAAATACCCTAAAATAATTTAGAGATTGAAACTCCTAAATTAATTTAAGATTTCCAAATATCCTAACTTAATGTAGAGATTGATGCCCCTAAATTAATTTAGGGTATTTCAAAATACTCTAAATTTAATTTGAATTAAGTTTGAAAACTTTGTTTAAAAAGGAAAAAAGATTAATCATACAAGATGGCTCTTTTATATATATATATAATATATATATATATATATATTATATATATATATATATATATTATATATATATATATATCAGAACCGCTTCTGGCATGTGTCTCCTATAAGGAGATTTTATCGGAGACCAATTAGAGCTTGCCACGTAAGGGTTTCATAACTAACACAATGTGGATGCGTAGCAGGGGATCAGAAATCTTCCTTCCCAGTTTTCCTTCCCACTCGACGAAACTCTCTCTCATCTTCGATCTCTCTCTCAAGAAATCCCTCCTGAAATCCCTAACCTCTCTCTCTCCTTCCTTCTCTCTCCTTCAATATCTCTCACGAAATCCCTAATTGTAATGCCACAACCATAATTTCTGAACTATGAGTACACATTTATTTTAAAGAAAGAAAAAGTGGTTAGCAATTCCTTTTCATGTACAACGAACAATTACAGAAGACAATTTGCCATTGTCGTACTTATTCTATAATTACAAGCTGGAGAGGGCTGAATTGATGCAACAATCAGAGACTACATGACTGATGATGCTTCCCTTTTCAACCTCTAGCTTCCTACTTTGCCTATTCCACAAGTGAACGACCAAACTTCTAGACTGGATCTGCCTCAACTTTTTAAGCAACCTTGTCTCTAGGCCCTCGAAACAGACTTCGAATCTGACTCCAATCAACAAGATAAAATGCCGATGGCAGCAACACAGTGAAATTAAATCCACACCTTCCACTCAGCCTAGAAACAACTCTTGAAACAACCCAAAGAAACCGCCCCAGGATCCGCAATCCCTTTCCTTAGCCTATCAAACCACGCTTCCGCATGAGTATTCTTGAATGAGAAGGAGAGAGACGGAGATGGAGTGAAGGAGCGAGATAGGCAACGTGAGGGATGGTTTGGGTTTTCCATCTCTCTGGCTCGATTTCGGATCGAAAGACAGAGAGTGAGAGAGCAGAGATGGGGGTAAGAAATTCGATCCCCTATACGCGCAACTTCTCAGTTTCCTTCTTGTGCCCCTTACGTGGCAAGCACTCATTGGTCTCCGATGCATAAAGTTTATAGGAGACCTGTAGGAAGTTATTCTCTCATATATATATATATATATATATACTGCTTACTCGATATCCATTGTATTCACAGCTCTAAAATTCATTTTTTTTATATTTGAATTGTTTGATGTTTGAACTATTTTTTTCTTTTTATCACAAATCTGATCTATATACATATATATATATATATGTGTGTGTATGAATATATGGTTCAAAATTTCAACTTAGAACAAAGGATCAATATCATGAAATAAGTGACTTTCTGTTTTAAGACAAATTTTTCGATACCATTTCCTCAATTTTCATAATCATTTTCCTCATTTTCCAACTTCCAATATATATGTTAATGCTTGGATGTTAATTTTCATAATTAATGTTTGGATGTTAATTTTCCCAATTAATGTTTGGATGTTAATGCTTGGATGTTAATTGTTTGGCATATTATTATATTTGCTATAATTTTAGATTTCTTATTTGCTTGAGTTCATAGATATGTAGATATGCCGACAGATTCTAGTATGAGCTCCCCTTTCCAGGCCAAAGGTATCCCTACCCCTACCCCTACTACTCCTACTCCTACTCCTACTCCTACCCCTGGCCCAACACCTACCCTTACAGCACCCTGCTCTGCCCCCAAGCCCAGCAAGAAACCTACTTCTATAGTTTGGGCTCATTTCACCAAACTAGAGGGTGGTGACCCCAATAACCTGCAAGTCAAGTGTAACCACTGTGGAAAAATTTATGAATGCTACTATAGGAGACATGACACCTCACAATTAAAGGTGCACTTAGAAGAGTAATACAAAAAAATTTCAATATTAAGATCATTACAAGAGAAGAGCCAATTTAGGCTAGAAATTGGACTTAAAAAAATGGCAGATGAGACAAGTGGGGTGCAACTTTGAGGGGATCTACTAAGTATAATCTCAATAAGTGTAGAAGACACATAACTCATATGGTCATCATGGACAAGCTACATTTTCAAGTTGTTGATGGAAAAGGGTTCCAAGCGTATTCTCGCTACTTGGAACCAAGGTTTAATATTCATTCTTGCCACACAGTGGCAAATGATGTAAAAAAATATTTTTGGTTTGTAAAAGAGAAGTTGAGGGGTCAATTGGCGAATCAATTTGTTTGTGTCACCACTGATACTTGGACATTAGTCTAAAATTTTAATTATATGTCTTTGACTGTGCATTTTGTTGATTGTCATTGGACATTGCATAAGAAAATTATAACATTTTATCAAATCATTGATCACAAGGGTGAGACAATTAGGAATGCCTTGGAGGCCGCAGTAAATGTGTGGGGGTTAACCTAAGTTGTTACAGTCACAGTTGATAATGCATCGTCTAACGATGTTACATCGGGACATCTGAAGACCTATTTTAGAGAGGCAAATAAGACAACTACGAGTGGTAAGTGTCTGCCTATGAGATGTGTGACACAACTTCTGAATCTTATTGTCACTGATGGTTTGAGGGATCTTCATGACCCGATTGCTCGGGTCAAGACTGTTGTGAGATGGGTGAGATATTCTCCTTTGAGGTTGGAGAAATTCAAGGTTGCTACAAGGTCTGCGGGCCTAACATCCAAGAAAGGTCTTTGTACTGATATGCCTACACGATGGAACTCAACATTTTTTATGTTGGAGGTGGCCCAATAATATAAGCTGGCATTTGCATTATTGAGTGACGAAGACATCTAATATGTTAAATATTTTGATAATCACAGGGAATTGGAAAACCCGTAGATGATGATTGGGTAATTGTATCTATTTTTATAAAGTTTTTTAGGATTTTTTACGAGGTCACCACAACGCAATCTGGGACTTTGTACCCTACATCTCATCAATTCTGTGAATAAATATGTAGAATAAAAGAAAAATAAGATGACATGGTCATGAGTGGTCACATTAGGCTACGGGAGATGGCATTGGTTATGAGGACAAAGTACGACAAGTATTGGAGAGATTTTACTAGGGCTAATATTTTGTTATATGTAGCTGTCGTCTTTGAACCTCGGTTTAAGGTGTATGGAATGGTATTTGGATTGAGCCTTGCGTACGAGCAAGCATAGGTGGGGCTTATTGCAGCAAGAGTTCGGGAAACCCTTAATACATTATTTGATGAATTTACCGTTCTGCGGAGTGGTAATATTGCGGCACTACACCTACCCCCTTACAAGTTTCAGAAGCTGAGATTTGGAAAATACGTAGATTAGACTGAGGTGAGATTTTAGAGCAGACCCCCTTCATCCAGAGTTCTGAAGAGGCTCAGTCAAAGATAAACAGACTTAGCAGTGGAGCTTCTATCATTTTCACGAGACTTCGATATATTAAGTTAGTGGAAGGTGAATGTCGTGAAGTATCTTATTCTTGGATAGATAGTCCACAGTCTTTTGGCCATTCCTTTTAGCACCATAGCCTTAGAGTCGACCTTTAGCACCAGAGGGCGTGTATTAGATTCATTTCGAAGTTCATTAGCTCCTACTATTGTGGAGGGTTTGATTTACTCGTAGAATTGGATCAATGGAACTCTAAGTCATGCTCCGGATGTTCTTGAGTATGAGGAGGTCGACGTCAAGAAGGATGGTGGTGATCAGCCTGGATCTGGTATTTATTTTAATTTTATTTTGTAATTTCTTATTTTCATTTATTTATTTTCATTTAATCGATATCCATTAATTTCATTTCAAATTTAATTATTATAGTGATACATGATATGGCGTCTACGGCTACCTCCGATGCAATATGACTTTGTGTGTATTGGACTTACCATTGCCATGGTTTACACAATTTGTCCTTTAATTATTTTTTACATTTATAATTTTATATAATATTTTAGTATCTAATTATTTTACTTGTATGTTTTTTAGTTTTTATATTCTTAATATAGATATGCTGAATCCTAATGACTAACCTATACTCATCTGCCTCATCTTCATCCCAAATTCCAATGGCCCAATCTCAATCTCATCTTGGTTAGTACTTTTAATATTTTGTATTTTAAATTTTTGTTTCATCTTTATAACTTTATAATTCTAATTTGTTTTATTTTTAACTTATTAATATTTCAGGTTTTATAACTTATTAATTTTTATGATATTGAATTTCAGTCTCACAGCAGTCGACACTACTCAATGAACTCACCGCCACAATGTCACCCCAAATTAATCAAATTGAAATGTTATGATTTTGTTAATTTACAACTAATTGTAATGTTGTTACAATAGTTAATAATACAATTTGTAATATTTAATATTTTTAGAGAAGCTTGTAATATTGTAATAGTTTATTAGTTTTCTTAATTTGTATAATTGTAAATTATAATAGTTTAGTACCTTAGTAATGATTATTACTTAATTAGTTAATACTTAATAGTATTAGCTGAAACTTAGTATATAGTTAATAGTTCTATCTATATATTTTATTTTTTGTTTTCATTTTTTAAATATATATATTTATTTTAGTTAAATTATGGGTCCAAAGTGGTCCGAAGACAGATTCTGGACTATTTAGGATCTAGATAATTGAACTAGGCCGAAAGCCCAGTAAGGGGGCAGGGGGCAAACGGATGGAGGTTCACTCCTGCACCCCGGGCAGCAGACGGGATACCCCACCCCCGCATGGACAGGGGCGGGGTACGGGGAAAAATTTCCCACCCCCGCCCATACGGGATGGGGGGTAGAGAAGGAGTGACCCCGTCCTGTACCCTACTATTTAAAATATATCATCTCATCTCATATGAACTGAAATGTATATACATATCGAGCCTTATAATAATTCAAAGAAAGAAAATAAAAATGGATATTTCTCCAAGAAATGCTGGGACCAGTACAATAAAAGCTATTGAGACTTTGCAGAATATATGAGGTATCTTAGCAGAATATATGAGGTATCTTAGGGAGCAAAGTATCAAAAATTAGGACCACAACTTTGGAGAAACCTTAGCAATTTTTTTTTTTTAATAAGGAAAATGAGAATGAAATACTATATATATATATATGTGTGTGTGTGTCTGACAAATTAATTAATAATGAATAGAAATGTCTCTGGGCTGTCTCCCCACCTAACAAAGGTTGGTGTACCGTTTCTTCTAAGATTTTTGTGTCAAGTGGGAAGATATCACAATTAAAAAAAAAAAATTATATTCAGTAATTCTATACAACACATTTATTGAAAAGTAAAAAAATAAAAATTACTGAGTAAAAGAAATAGATTATGATTGCTGATTGATTCAAAGGAATCGATTATGATTGCTGATTGATTCTAAAGATCAACAAGCGCGTGACACGAATGCATGTTTTCCCGCTAAATAAAATTATGATTGAATATAATTATATTTTATATAAAAATTAGAGAAAGTTGTTTTGAAATTTGAAAAAATTCACTTGTTTATTATATTTTATGTGATAATTTGAAAATATTATAATGATGAGATGAAATGAATTGAGATGAGTTGAGATGAATTTTGAATACAAACGAGGCCTTGTTTTTTTTTTTTTAAAAATATTTATAAGGTTACTACTAATAAATTTGTGTAATTTTTCCTTAAAAACTATTTAGAGATGTTTAAAAAATAATTTTCAAAAATAAAAAAATAAAAAAGAATTAGCGATCACGCCCAACCATAAGAACTTAGCGGTCAATTAGTATGATCCATTTATTAAATTAAGATATATTATCTACGCTAGATAATAAATAGAATTTTTCATACAATATATATGAAGATGTAAACGTATCGTCCATGCATGCTGACGCGGCCTTTATACTTTTTTGGAACCCGTTTGTCCCTTAAAATGAAGTAATTATTATTATGTATCAATTTCTTGAATAGTCAATTGATTTAATTTTAATTTTTTTAATAGTTCTATTGAAGTTGGCAGTTTTATAATAGATTATTTTTTGTGGGTTTTCAAATTTTAAATTTATCAAAAATATAAATAAAATTTAATTTAATTTTTAAATTTTTTTAGCCATGAGTTTTTTTTTTTTAATTTATGGTTTGGATAATTTATTAATTCACTAGTATCTAATTACATATTATTATACTATAATATTTTTGTGTTATTAACTTATTATATTAGACATATCTCTATACTAGTGTCTAACTTATTTCATATTAGACTTGTACTATAATCTCTAATTAAATTTTATTATGCTATAGCATATTAGTATTACATGTTATTATATTATACTAGTGTCTAACTTATTTATAACTTATACCACACTTATTTCTAGTGTCTAATTACCTTTTATTATACTTTAGTAAATTAGTATTATTTGTTATTAACTTATTATATTAGACTTATTTCTATACTTAATTATGTATGGTAGTAATATTATGATGTTTACATATATTAAACTATTAATCCATTTATATTATATAGGGCTATAAATGAACCAGTCTGTTTGATAGCCTGCTCAGTACTCACTTAGTTAAATTCGAATCGAACTCGATTCAATTAAAATTCATTCATATATTGATAAATATATACATACACCTATGTATATATACACACACACACACATATATATATATAGTAACTAATAATATAAGCATACCACTGTTATAATTAAATATATAATATGTAATCTAATTACTTATGTCTATATAATGAATATACTTCATAAGTATATTTTATAATTTGTATAATAATTAGTAGATAAAATTTAATAATTTCATATACTAGTATGTGAGAATCATATATGAAATAGATATATGTTATCATATTAAGTGTATGTATTAATAATATATGTAGGTATATAATATATTATTATTTTGGATAAATATCAACTAGTTAGATATTAATTACTTATAAATTTTTTAAAATTTTATAATTCAATAGAGGTTCTACTTGTTAGTTGTATAAATTTAATATTAGATTATTTATTCATTTATTTATTTTATTAATTATTAAATCTTATTCAAAAAATTAAAAAAATACACAGTTCGAGCTTGAATTCGTTTGTGGGATGAGCTCGAGCTCGAACTTAAGTATTTTGAGTCGAGCTGAGCTCGGCAAGTCAAAGACCGGTTTGGTTCGGCTCGATTACAACCATAATATTATAGTATAAGTATATTATTTTATAACATATTAATATGTTTTTGAATTTAACTTATATAAGTTATAGTTATATAATTATATATAATTAAATTCAATAATATACTCATATATATGATCAATACATAAATAATAAATATTTTTATAATACATGTACAATATCGGAGTTGGAGCAGAGCAGAGTTAGAGTTGGTCAAATAACACTTCTGACTTCGACTCTATTTTAGGTGCGGAGTCGAATTAGAAATCAGATTTTCAGATTTTTGCTTAATCCTAAAATAAGAGGATTTGAGTTTAATACAGTTGGGTTTGGATCAAAATGGGTTGACTTGATATAACACGATTAATAAAAGAGTCAATTGTGAATAAGCTAGCAAAACTTCAATTGATCCATATAATACAAATAAATTCTATTTTTTTAAACTCAATGAGTATTTTGTTTTATATGCATCTATTATTATTGAAATGGAATATTAATATTAGTATATGACTACTTAATTATTTTATGAAAATATTAATTTCCTTATAGATTATTGGTTTAGATATTGATCATAAAATATTTTATCAAGAATTTAGTTGTAACAACGAATAATTTATGTAGTTATTCATATATGATATATGGAATTATATTAATTATGTTAAAATAAATATACAAATTATCTCAACCCATTTATATAAAACATGTTAAAAAAAAGTTAAATGGGTTGTGTTTAGGTTAATCCAATAAAAATTAATTGTTAAAAGGGTTATACGGATCATGTTTTGTCACCCGTCATTTGTATAACTCGTGTCATAGGGTCTAATCTATTTAATTAAACATATTGTGTTCAATTAATTTATATAATTTAATACTCATGCAGCATAAACATGGAATGGCCACCCCTAAAATAATATAGTAATTTAAGAGTAATTTCCCTGTCCAAGTTCTTAAGCACTTGCTTTACGTTTCTGTTGTTAGCCCTCCCTTTGTCTCCTCTCCTATACTTCTTTTCTTCTCCTTTTTTTTTAAGAGAATCTCTTCTCCTTTTTTCGAATGAAGGGAAAAAAATCTACTGATTTTTTTCTATAAAAATATTATATTTATATCAACTTACTTCATATATTTAAATATATATATCAATTTATTTATATTTAAATACATTATAATTTAAATCATCTAGATAACCTCAACCTTCGCACATAACTGGTAAAATTTGAAAAAATTAGTGTTCAGATTCTTGAGATTTGCACTTTTTAAAACTATTTTCTCTGATTTAAATTAATATTATGGTTATGGTCAAATTTTAAAACAGTACCTCCGTTGAGAAAATGCTGACTTGATACTTGACCATCCCATAGTGACTAATTAGAGGACAACACGTGCCATATTATAAAAATTCAAAATTTAAAAGATTTAAAAGTTAATGTTGGAAATTACTTTTTAATTTTATGTTTGTTAAATTGGTGCAATACAATTTTGTGGTTAAAAACAAAAGTTGAGTCCTTGATTACTGAGTTGTATGGACCACCCTATGCACAAACCTTGCTTAATTATAAATCAAAAATACATACATATATACACATACACACACATATATATATACATACTACTGTTAAATATAATTTTAAGATGTACAAGTTTCTTGCGCTTTCTTTAAAAAAATAAGATCCGTCATTGAAAAAATAAAATTTTCACGTAAGTCTCATATTATCCGTTCTTTTTTTAAAAAAATATGCTAGACTTGTATATATACACACACACACATATATGTATGTATGAGAGTTAAGGGGTAGAGTTGCTCGTGTCTTAACGTATCATAATGGGTCGCATCATGTCAACATGTTATCTTACTGTGTCATGTTCGTATTTGGAATTTTGACACAAAACTCTTAATGGGTCGTATTCGTATTGACCCATTAAATATAATGTACATATTTTAACACGACACAAATATGATCCGTTAACAAGATTTGACACCCATACTCATGTCTAAACACTTTGGAGAAGTTTCCTTTTAGCGCCCATCTCACCTTACAAATACAAACAAAAAAAATGTTATTTACATTAATGGGTTGCATACTTGAGCCAGCGTAATGTGATTTAAAAAAAAAATAATAATAATGGAAAAATAATAGGATTACTATCCTCTTATTACCTATTTACTACTCTTTTTTTATTTAATTTTTTTTAATTTTTTAATTTTACTTAATACTTAAAGAAGCTACAATTAGTAAAATTATATATTTTTTTAATTTTTTCTTAATGATTAAAGATGTTAACAAAAAAACTAAAAAGAAAATAATAAAAAAATAAAAAAATTTCAAATATATGTAAGTAGTAAATAAATAGTAACCCTATTACTAATTTTTTTTAATCTATTAATATAGTTAACTTCATTCTTTTTTTTTTAAGAGTAATGATATATACACAATACATTACAAAGCACATTACACAATAATATTTTTATAAAATGATGTTACTTTTATAAAATATTTTATAAAAGTATACATCATTTAAAATATTATTATATAAAATATTGTAAAAAATATTGTTTGTAAATTTTTTTTTTTAATTTTTTTTTCAACACCACTGGTGGACCCCACTACTTCTATATGAGGTCCTCACCCACCTTACCTGTTTGTTCCACCCACTAGTACAGCTGTCCCCCCTCCATGTCATCACCATAATTATTCACGCAGCATCCCCCATCTACATGCGCCTACGTACAAACGTTCATAGAAGATCATAGTTGAATAAAAAATAAAAAGGAATTATACACTTAATAAAAATAAAACAAGAATTCTATAATATAAAATAAATTATAAATTAGTATATTTTAATACGATGTTGCATATCCTAAAATTCATTTTATTATAAAATAAATTTAAGGTATTATATTATACTATACTAGTGTAAGATTTTTGTATACGCTTGCTTTTCAATACAATCATGTCAATCCATTAGAAATGAATTTTAATTTTATAAAATTGCATTTATTTTATTTATTATAAAGGAGAAACATGTTGTCGAGAGATTTGTTTCGGTTCATATGAATAAGAAACATATGTCCTCTATGGAATATGCGTTTTTTCTTTTGTTCCAATCGATATTATTCTAACAAAATTCGAACATAAATCTAAATAATATTTTAGAAAACAAGGAAATGCTTGTTGTCCCGAGGATGGTCCCCATGTAATTTTTTTTTTTTTTTTTTTAACTTAGTAATTAAAGAAGTAGATTTTAATGAAGTTGTGATTTTTTTAAAATGTTTAATGGTATAAAAAATGACTAAAAAAAAAGTTAAATAATCTTATCAAGACTCATCTTCGAACTACACCCTCGATGAGTGTAGCACCACTCATGTTACCATAGATTGAAGACTCTCTTAAAATAAAAATAATTTAATATGTAAAAATGAAAAAAATACTTAAAATTTTAATTTCTTAATTATATTTGATAAGTTAAATTTTATTTAGTAGTTCTATACCACACATTTATTTTTATTTTTTTTAAACAGATATGCGATGTGAAGTTATTGAGTAGAATAATTAATTTAATAATAAGCAATAAAATGATTTTTAGTATTTTTTAATTTATTTAAAAAAAATTAATAACTTTTTACTTTTAAAAAACTTGAGTTTTGTCAGTTTAGTGAAGAGTTAAATAGAAAAGAAAAATAAAAAGAAAGAGTAAAAAACCCTATCTGCCCTCCTTCTGGATGCAGCTTTAAAAGTGGCCTCCCTCCGTCTCTCGGATCCGCCTCAGGAAACAGAGGAGTAGTTTCCGCGAGAGAGAGAGAGGGGGAGATGGCGGACTCTCCTTGTGAATCTTGGGTTTCCTCCACGATCGGATTCCACCATAACCCAGAGAGAGAGGGAGAGATGGCGGACTCTCCTTGTGAATCTTGGGTTTCCTCCACGATCGGATTCCACCATAACCCAGAAGACGAAACTTTGGAAAGCCAAACCCAAAGCACTGCTGCTGGGATTCTGAACCAAGACGAAGAGTGGGCAAAATTGAATGTCAGTAACAAGAAGAACAAGAAGAGCCAGGTTTTGCTTGAAGGGTACGTTGAGTCTGCGGATGAAGACGACCTCACGAGGACCAAAAGCTTGACGGATGAGGATCTAGATGAGCTCAAAGGTTGCTTGGATCTTGGCTTTGGATTCAGCTATGATGAAATCCCTGAGCTCTGCAACACCTTGCCTGCGCTTGAGCTCTGCTATTCCATGAGCCAGAAGTTCATGGACGAACAGCAGAAGTTGCCAGAGAATGCTGAAGCGGCGGCCACGGACTCCTTCTCTTCTGTTGCGAGCCCGATTGCCAATTGGAGGATCTCCAGTCCCGGTGAGTGTTCTGTCTTATTTATTTTCTTGGAGAAGTTTTAATTTTTCTTGTCTATGGATGGTCTTGCCTTGGGGTGATATATAATCTCCCTGTGATGCGTTTTGATTCGGCAATGCTCTGGGTTTCTTTGGTTTTTGAGTGGAAATTTTTGGTTACCACCTGATTTTCGTGGATTAAGGGGTTTTTTGTCGATGGAGTGATGAGCCGCGTACTTTATTTTTGAAGTACCGCGATGAATTTTCCTGGAGTTATTTTTCTTTCATACGAAATTGGATAAAGACTTGAAATATAGCCTTCTCAAGGTATCCTTTAGCTGGATTGATGAACTGGGTTTCTTCTATTCTATTTTTTATTATCGGCATCATTCTAAAATTAATCTTCGAGTTATGGTTTTATTTTCTCTAATTAGATGTTCAGCAGATCAAACGATGATATCTATGGGTGAAATATGAGGATTCTTAGACCAAATCATATTAACAGTTTATAAAAGAGAGGAGATTTGTAAACTACGCTTATATGTTTGCCTTGTTTTCAGAAACTAATTCTTAGCCATCATATGCCTTCTTTGGAATTTGTTTCCTGTTTATTTTCCAAGTGTCTTGTGACTTCAATCCATGTGAACATCTGGCGTCTGATTTACACATTCTGATGCCTTTTCTGTCCAGGCGATCGTCCGGAAGATGTCAAGGCAAGGCTTAAATTTTGGGCCCAGGCTGTGGCATGTACTGTTAAATTATGCAGCTAACGGAGCTAATGAATCCATCAGTAGGGGAAAAAAGGGAAACATTTTTCTTTGCAATTGGCTGTCGTCAACCTGGACCTTCTTGTGGAGCTTTCGTTACAGTTTTCCCTCCAGGAGAAACTTTTTTCAGGAGCTAATGTTCCTGCATTTTTTTAGCTGGAGATCTAGAAACCTGCTAAACCCAAATGAGAAATGGGCAGGCTTTAGTGAAGTGGAGTTAGAGGAAGAAGAAGCAGAAGAAGGTATCTGGTTTGAAATTAACCAAAATCCAACTGAGTCTGACTTAAATTCTTCTGAGGTTAAGATTATATTATTTGATTATTTGTATTTAGCACTTTTGGATAAACAAGGATCTGAATAAATATATCTATCTTCAGCGTATTCGTTTTATCGATTTAAAATATTATTTTTTTAATATTATTATTATTTTAAGATTTAAAAAAATTAAAATTTTTATTATATTTTATATTAAAATTTAAAAAAATTATAATAATAAGTGAAATGAATTTAAACTCCAAACTAATCATTAGAGTTTAGAGTTTCACCAGCCTATTGCAGAGACCTCTGCATTTTCTGAGGTATTCTGACACTATAATGAAGAGTCAATGGCTCTGGGATGTTTAAAATAAAATGTTTTAGTATTATTATTATATTTAGATTTGAAAAAATTAAATTATTTATTATATTTTATATAAAAATTTAAAATATATGTAATAATAAAATGAAAATTTTGTGTCTCATTTCATCTCAAACCTGGCCGCCACTTTCCTCAGGGAGAATATGTTTGCCTACAACTGACGACTAAGAACAAATACATTGTTGCGTGAGCAGCCCAGAGTCCGGCTGGTTTAATTAATAAGTTGTTTATTAACATTAACTTTGACCTCATATATTAGACAGAATACAAGTTGAATAAACTCGGTTTAAAATATTAAAAATTATATAAAAAATCATATTTAAAAAATAATAATAATTTTACGTTATGAATCTTTCAAGTGCTTTAATAAATGTGGCGAATCAAGTTGCATATTTAAAAAAGCATATGTTTTTTCTTTCCTATGCAAGTAAACATTTTATTAGATAGAAAAATTAAGCAAGATACATGAGAAGGAGCAAGATACAGAAGAAAAGGTTTATGACTCACAAACTTTTGAAACTATTTCATTCCATCTCATCTCATATTTAACTATCATTAAAAAACGAATATTTCTAAATTTCAAATTTTCAAGTTTTTAACTTTTTCATCTAGACCCGTGCTTCGCCATGAGGGAGGTTGGGATGTCCAAAGGCTGGACCCGTGCTTCGCCGCGAGAGAAGTCGGGTAGTTGAAAGGCTGGAACCACTTGTTGACACTCTACGAGAAGGTAAGGTTGGCTTTGAGTTCGTTTTGTATGAACGTTTATCTTTAGCGAAGAGCGTTTATCCTTCCGACATTTTTGTTTTTGATGGCGGCTTTTTGCCATTTGGTGACAATTGTTGTTGATGCTTTCATTTTGCTATTAGTGTTAGAGTTTGTTTGTAGTAATTCGCACTAAGTGGTCGGGGAGCTTGTCGACCCCCTGGGTCCACCTTAGGTAGTTTCCGAGCCCATTTACTCATTCATGAAGGTAACCCGCGCGAGTTGGTTGTGAGGCTCGGAGGCTCATTCTTAAAAGTAATCCGCTGGCTGCGGTTATGGCACGAGTGTAAACACTCGACATTTGTTGGAGGAGATGATGTGCTTAGAGTAAGATCAGGTAGCCAAAAGATTAGACCCGTCTATAAAATAGTCAGACAATCGAGAGGCAAGACTCGCGCTTTGCCGTGAGTGAGGTTTGGCAATCGAAAGGTTGGAACCCGCCTGTTGACTCTTAGTGGAAAGGTCAAGTAGTCGGACAACCGAGAGGATAGACCCGCGCTTCGCCATGAGGGAGGTTAGGTAGTCGAAAGGCTGGACGTGCCTATTGACTCTCAATAGAAAGGTCAAGTAGTTGGGCAGCCGAGAGGCTAGACCCGCGCTTCACCGTGAAAGAGGTTGGGCAATCGAATGGCTAGACTCACCTATTGACACTTAGTAAGAAGGTAATGGAGGAGATGCTTGACTGTGCTAGAAAAGTCAAATCGGTTAGCGTAGATGATCCCTAATTACAAATGTAAGATTTGCAAACCTGAATCATCTAGCTGTAGTGTGGCAAAGGTTTGAGGCGTGCCAGCAAGGCTTGTGGGCAACCATATTTTGGCGATAACAAAGGTTTGGGGTGCCCACGTGCATGTTAATGCCAAGAAATATATTCTGATTGAGACATATTGAGACGTCTTAGCATTGCCCGAATGGGGCAGTGCAGCCGGTGTTTCGCATTGCGTGAGTGAGTCCCGACAAAGTATGTTCCCGGAGTGTACTGACACCTGGATTCCAATGGAACCTTAAGGAGTTTTGTGGAAAGAGACAGGGCGATGAAGCCGTTGTTTCTGATTTTCACTTGATTGAGTTTGTACATCACTGATTTTCTTCTTCTTTTTGTTTCTTCTTCTCTTTTTCTTTTCTCTCTTTTTTTTTGTTTTTTTTATTTGCTGAGACTGTTTGCTGCTGGGGGAGTTGTCCGCTTGCATGTTGATGCCAAGTAGTTTAGTCAGATGAAGATATATTGAGACGTCCGAGTGGTGTTCGAGTGGGGCTATATAGCCGGTGTTTCGCATCACAGGAATTGATTTGGTTAGGAAAAATGAAATTCACATAAATTACGAAAGAGACAAACAGGGTGTTTTAGCCATTGTAGCTAATTTTTGCTTGACTAAAACTGTTCACTGTCGGTTGTTGTTTCCTTCTTCTCTGTTTTTTTTAATAGCTTGTCCAACGTATACTGTGTAGCTTTGACCACTGAATGCTAAGGGACTTCATGTTTGGGCACTGTCTCTGTGGAGCTGTGTGGCCGGAGAACCACCGAGGCCGAGGAAGTTGTGTCCGAGTAGAGGGGCTCAGGTCAAGTAGTTGTTCACGTTTTGGAGGCAGAAAACGCTGGTGATGGCAACGTTGTGTCCACTGGCCGTTTTCACATACACTCCATGCTAGGCTGAGCTTAACAACCATGTTGTGGCGTGTGCAGCTCCAATGGCGAGGAGTTTTTGCACTTAATAGCCCGTGCGAGGAAAGACTTACTCGCCCAACGTCAATAAAATAAAAGTAGAAATGCTGGGAATACTTGTGACACCCCCAACCTCTGCTTGGGATGGATCGAAAACTTCGAGCGTCGAGACATGTAACACAAGATTACATACCCCTGTACATAACAATTATTACGCAATGCATCCTCCAAATGCAACTAGTAGAATGCAATATCGCCGTGGCTTAAGGTTGAAAGTATAACATTATGCCAGAATAACTAAAAATATGCCAAATGCATTAGTGACCATCATAGGTTCAAAACCACGTAGTAGCATAAGCTAAACATAAAAGTCTCCAAAGTTAAATCAAACACTTCATGCGGTCTAGAGCATAAATAATTAAGGCTATAAACATAAGGATCTAGTCCAATCTCTTCTCGAGGTTAGGCTCCTTCTCAATCAGTCGGATCCAGTGCTCTATCTAATCCGTCTTCCTCGAATCTTGACACAACTTTTATCATTCCGAGTGGGTCCACTAGGGGTGAGATTTACATGAAATTTCAGTAAGTTAACAACCAACTTGCACAAAGACAATTATGCATGAAGAATGACAAATATGAAATGCTGCATGAAATGCAGAAATAATTGTACGTGTGTCTCCCATCCAAATTTCTTAACATTTGTAGAAAAATGGAGACACATATTTTCGTTCAGAGAACCTTTTTACTTCAATTGTCAAAAAATAAAATTTTCATCATAACATTTTATCATTATTATCTATTCATAATTAATCATAACATGTGGTATCGTCACAGTTCCCCATATGCACTGTGAGTATCCACCAGTGACCTTAGTACAACTCACATTGAAATTACGTTGTTTGCAGGTTCGTTCTCAATGCATTAGTAATATAACATAACATCATAACGTGTACACCCACCAGCCTTAGGTGTCATAAAAATTTGACTTCACTCTGGCGTTCTTTAAAAAGAACCCATTTGAAGCTCGTTGACTGTTCTTCATCAACCTAGAGGTTACCACTCCATTCTTTAAACACTCCAGAGTCGACAAAGGAGTTCCATTAGAATAATTTCTCATCCTATCCTTTGGGGTCGTGACAAGAATATTTTTTTCATGCTAAGTTGAAAAAGTATTTCACGACATGTGCATATGTAGCAAGTTTTCATGTGAAAATGACAATTATAGATGCAATATGTAAAAATGGTGAAAAATATTACATGTCATGTAAGTATGAACTCAATGTATCATATAACATGATATTTTATGCTCAAAATGACAATTATGACATAAATGAAGCATTTATCAATAATTTATAAATAAGAAATATCAATGTGTAAGTTAGAGACCAACTTATAAACTTCATAAGTTTTCGAAAAAGGTCGTAGCAGCTGAAAAAAAATTCGTACTAAGTTAGGATTAATACTATTATGGGTGAGGTTCACAAAAAAGGGTTTCAAAAATGGGTATTTAAAAAAATAACCCTAAACTTTCCAAAATTGCCATTAAGGCCCTAAATTTTCACTATTTGCAAACAAATTTCAAATTCAACCAAACTTGATGGACCTTATCTTTTTGATATTCTAAAATCATCTAAATTTTTAGAATTGTAAAATTCAAAGTGGAACTAGTTCAAATACTCCTAACCCGTGGCATGCACTCTAGTTGATACCTTTAAGTGTTTTCAGCTATTGATCTCTATGAATGCATGCTTAAGCAACTTTTTTTAGTCATAAACAATTACTAAAGTCTTTAATGATATGATATAGGCTAATTCTTGGATAATCAAGTTCATCCCAACACTCAATCATGGCTAAGAACCTTAATCTTCAATAATCTTCCATTAATCAAGTTTGATATTCTTAGTGCAAATCATCAAGGTAGGCTTTCAAAATTCATTCAAATCAAGCAAAGTTCATTCTTATCCCAATCAAAAGGTTCCTATATGCTTAATCATCAAGCTTAGGTGGGACAAATAAAGTTTCAGGCCTTAATCACAAACTTACTAAAACCTATGTATGCTTTGAAGATCAAAACAAGATAGAATTAAAACTTATCATGGCATGCTTTTAATAAAAAATAAAACCTTCCGTAATCATTCTATGACATCAATAAATCATACCAAAACATACTTAAGACATGCCATACCTAAATTTCCACTTAAAACCATTTAAACATTCTAAACATCCTTAATGAACCCGGTTTTGCATTAAGCATGGTAACATTTTCTAAACTCAACCAAAATTCATTCCAACACTTAAAAAATTCAACTTGAGATGTAAACTAAGATCAAGGGCCAGAAAATTTACAAATTCCGTAGCCCACTTAAGCTCCTAGCTCAAGAAATCACAAGAACTTCTAAGAACACTCAAATTCACTCACTTTCAGTTTCTCTCAAGCTAAGGAGGAAGATTGCTCTCTATGCTCAAGGAGGGTCTGGAGATTTTGTGTGAAGGAAATGAGGGGGTGAAGGGGCCTTTTATAGGTAGCCAAAGGTGAGGGAACGTTGGCCTTGGTTCATGGGGATTGGTGGAGGTGGGCGGCGGTGAAGGGCTGAAATTTGTAGATTTGCTTCATTAGTTTGTGTCATGTTGTGTAGGGGAAAAAGTGGCTTGAAACCACCATGATTTCTTCCCTACTGTGGCTACATTTCTTCTGCAGGTGGTGGTCAAGTCGTGGGGAGGAGGAGAGATGAAAAAAAACCATCAAAACCACCCAAGGGGCTGACAGGTTCAAATGGTTTTCTTGGGCAGTTTTGATCATCACTTTGACTCTTCTTCAAGGCTGAATTGTGTGGAGGTAAGGTCATTTCTTGAAGCCTTTTTTAGGTGGTAGAAGGTGAATGGTTGGCTGCAAAGTGAATCATGGAGGTGCAGCTCAAGAAGGTGATGCAAAGGGAGGTGGTTGCTAAGTGAAGGTTTCTTGGATGCCTTTGGTTTTGTGTCTTCTTTGGGTGGGAAAACTGAGTCAAATGGTCATGATGGCCATGTGGGCTTCTTGGGGATTGGGTGGTGCTGGAGGTGGGGTGGGGTGGTGGCTTAGCCATGGCAGGAGGTTAGTTGAAACTCAACCCAACCGGTTCTCATTCAACTAGTCCCTTCATGCCATTCTATTTTGGTTAAGGACTTGGTTTTTTAAACCAATTTCATCCAAAGCTTGGTCTAGGTTTAAAGGAGTCTCATGAGATATTTAAGGACCATATTACCTTTGACAAAAAGGCACAAAAATATTGGACCTAAGGGCAAAACAGACCATGCACTCAAAGGGTACACATGTGTGCCAATTGGTGTAGTTTTTTAGTTTGATATGTCATTTCCTCTTATGACGTGTGGAGGTTTATTTAGGGTTTTAGCATGATCTAAGAGGGATGTAATTGAGAAATAAAATAAGAGAATTTCTGATCGAAAGGTTAAAGAAAGATTAAGAACGAAATTAAGTTTCGAAGCAAGGTTTAAAGATCACTAATCTTGGGTAAGTTGATTAATGGTCTTAACCATTTTTAAAACTTAATTTACGTAGTTAAAGTATGACATGGGCTTAAGGAAATCTATGGTATGGTGCATTGGGCTTTCAATAAGAAGTGTAAAAATGAAAGACGATGCTTTTGAGCCTTGATGGGCTTAAAAGGGCCATGAGTGTGGGTAAAGGGCTCATGGGCTTTTGGTCTTGAGTGAGAGGGTGTAATACCTGTCCTTGTGTTGAGACTTTTTATAAAATGATTTTAAGAAAGGACGATGTGAATTACCGTTCGTTTTAAAACTTTTTGCTTCCATGGCCAGGGTGTATGACTCTACGTTATAAAATAAAATGTGCTTTGATAATAAAAGAGGTTTACAGCAGAAAACATTAATCTTAAAATAAAAAGGCCTCTCATACAGTTAAAACTCAGACCTGGACTCCCATGCTCTTCCCCTTGGGCCGTGTCTGTCCTGACGCGCACTGCTCATTTGGTTTTTGTGGGGGAAAGGCACACATAAAAACTAAAATAAGTCAAATACTCAGTAAGCATTACTTCATACAGTTAAAATATAATAACATAGGTTTTCATTCATACATTCATCACTTCATAGATATTATACGTACATGCGACATGCATTCGTTTTGAAAACATCACTAGGCGGAGTTTTTCTTTAAAAAGAGTTTTCTTTTCATAAAACGTATCTCCCATTAGTGACTTCATTTCTTCAAGAGTTCAATGCATTCATACATTCTTTTTTATCATTTTCTTTAGCCGATACACATTGTTACGTCCCCTGTGTTGGGATTAGCAGTCTTCCTTTGGACTTGGACTCTGCCTGTGGCCATGGGTTAGGAATCCCTTTCAGTCAGGGGGCAGCAGTGGGTGCACTACTAGTACTACTTACCCGGCATTGCAATCTGCCCAGTCCTTTGGTACCCTTTTCATTCATTCATGTGGTCGTTATGTATTTTCATACATTAAACATTCAGTCCTTCCTTTCAGTTCAGTCATTTCCTTTCATTCAATCCTTTTCATTTAACAGTTCGTTCATGGAAAAACGTCATTTAAAAACATGGGCTCAAACATCATCTTTCATGGCATCCATAAAGCATCAGTTCGTAGGGACATTTTAAAATACTTTCTTCGTGTCGTTTAAAGCATCACTTAAAGCACGAGGCATTAGCCTGACATCTCATTTCGTGAAAAATAGATACAATAGATATTGCGTATAGTCATTCATTCACATGCATACAATTAATACTTTGGTTGAATAAAAATGGGCTACCAAGAAGGGCCATACATACGTATACCTTTGAACACTTAGCACGCTTTTCATAAAACATCATTTCATCTCGTTTCGTAAGGCATCATAAGGGAAAAACATTTCATTTTCCATTTCATATCGTTTAGAAAACTCTAGAAGAGTATGAACATAATACTTGGACTTTATGCCATACTCATTTCATGTAGTATATTCATGTGTGTGTCAGATGGCAACATACATGCATACACATAACCTTGACGTCATTTTCTATCTAGTGCATAAGCAACTAAACTTAGAATAGAACTATACTTCACTTGAAACACTCTCCTTCTATCCCGTGCTCTTACGTATCCCTTACTTTCGGGATCCTCTTACGGTCACTACCTCTTCCAAACTCAATGTTCTACTACGAGTGCTTACCCATTAAAGTGAACCTCTATGATTCACCCTAGGGTCAAGACACTAAGACTTTTGTTTTATTCTTCCTATTGACCACATTCCAACGCATGATTCCGACAGACGAAATCACGCATCCCGATCCTAGACAATTCACCCGTCACTACCTTCATGCATCTTAGCTCACATTAAATCCTCATTCCCATCCATACACGCCACAAGGCTTTAGGCCAACTCTGAGGCTTAAGCACCATGTAACCGTGCTTAGGACAAATTACCCATTACATATTGTGAATCTGTCTGGCACATGTGTCTAACCAGATGTACATGTAACCTATCTTTTTATCACCTAAGACCAGCATATAACTCGTTGATCACCCGCTTGTGTAAACAAGCCCATACGCCGATACTAACCTTCTCTTAACTCGGCTAGTATGACTCTTCATGCTACACATCCCTCTTGACAGTTCATCACAACACTTAACAAGACAAGACTCCATTCATAACTACACCTTACGTCACGTCATAGATCGAGATTACTCCCAAGCTACACCGTGACCTTGCAATGTCACCTAACATCCCGCTACATCACTCTTATGCTAACTCCTCACTCATTATAAGCACGACTTCTTGCTTAACCATGTCATTTTGTGGCATTCCCCCGTCATGCTTCCGTTGAGCCACTCTTACATTTGTTTTGTCACTTCACACATACTCCTAATAATAAGTCAACTACACGCTGACACCTGTCACCTCATACTACAGATCGCATCACAGCTACTTCGGGACACTGTTCCACAATTCCCGACACTACTTATCAAGCTCTATGCCCATTAACTACGCAACCATCCTTATCTTTCCAACACGTCACACGGTGTATCGCTTCACCTCATGGAGTACACTCCACATGTACTCCATTCACACACGCTACGCCACATCACCATTACGGCATACATGCCATATGGTGCATCACTCCGCTACATGGAGTACACTCCACGTGTACTCCCTTCACACACTATGTCGCATCACTACTACAGTGCACACTTCACACCCACACTTCACAGCACAGTCCACAACACTTCACAACACACTACATAGATACACCCTACACTTCACTACACAGCGAACTTCACAATTACTAACAACACAATCTACAACCTAACCAACCAACTAACATAATAACGAAGGTAAGGGAAAGAGAGTTATATCATTGACGGGATAACCCGTGCGTTGCTCGCTGTCTGGCATGGCCAGTAGCGTCGGAAGCCACTAACTTGGGCGGTAGCGGTCACTACCATGACCTTACAACGGGACTATCTTAGGGACCGGATCTAGGATTCTGGTGGGTGGATCTAGGCTATACGAGGGTGGCCAACATGGTGGGGAGTCCATGGGTGGTGACTAAGGCCGTGTACAGTGGCGATTACCACATATAGTAGTTGTTTGGGTCATTGAAGATGGCTACAGGTGCGGATTTATGCGTAAAAGGGTTGGGTCATGGTCATGGGGTGGTGGTCTCATGGTGGTGTCGAGATGGCATACGTTGAAGACACAGCAGCTCGTGGAGGAGTTTAGGCTGTGGGTTTCAACATGGGAAATTGGAGGGAGGGCTTGACTGGTCATGGGCTAGCCATGGAGGGCTTAGGGGGTTGCTGATGGAGCTGTGGTGGCGAGGTGGAGGTGGCACGGCGGCCTACGGCGACGGATCTAGGCCAAAGGGTGGAGGAACACCCGCAAGAGAGTGAGAGAGCATGGGGGAGCTAGGCGGCTGGGCTGGGCATGGGGGCGTCTAAGGGAGGTCGCCGATTAGAGGAGGAGCCTCTAGTGGTGGTGCGGTGGCCTTGGGAGGCGGAGCTCTGTTGTAGGTATAGTGAATCCATGTGTGCGGTCTAGGGAGGAGTTAAGGCGGCTAGGTTCGGTAGAGGGTGGCCAGGGAAGGCCCATGGTGGTCCTTAGTGGCCTGGGTGGCTGTGTACGGTGGCGCTAGGAGTTGCGCATGGTGAAGCCGTGCGTGAGGAGCTGCGGGAGTGCATGGGAGAGGGTGGTTGTGAGATGGAGGTTGGGTTCGATGGTGGGAGCTCGCTGGCGTGAGAGGGAGTCACCGGTGGTGGCGGTGAGGCTGGGTGGCACACGGCGACGCTGAGCTAGGCTAAAGGAGATTCGGCTGAGGAAGAGGGGCCGTACGCGTGAGTTGAGTGAGAGGGAGGGGAGAGAAAGGGAAAGGGAAAAGTGAGGGAGAAAGGCTAGGGGCTTGGGTATTTAATCTAAACCCTTCATCTTGGGATCTTCAAAACGATCTAACGGTAAGATATTAAACACCGATTTAACTTAAAAACACTGAGAGGAATTAAGATAGAATATTATTTAAACTAAACTTTAGTTTATAGAATAATATTCCCTCATCATTAATAAAATGATGAAGTCTTGCATAATATCTTTAAGAGAATAAAACCATCTAATTTATTAGAGTTTCAACATAATTTAAATATTATAATATTTTAAATAACTGAAATTACATTGATGAAATGATTTTCTACAATTATAATATTTTTGAAACTCTTCAAAACTATTATAATTGTCTTACTTAAAATCAGGCTTAGTCAAATAACATCGGGAACATCCCATTTAAAATACTCTTGGCTTTAAACAATGAGCTAGCTTTAGAAATCACATAGTATCTTTAAAAACATGACATCGAGATTTGACACGCATTACGAGACTCGCAGTCGTTAGAGAGAAGGGACAGATTGATACAGAAGGGCCTTGTTTTCCAAATTTGAAGGATTAAAAAGAGGCCTTAAGTCCACCAAGGTGGGGCTTGAAAGTGCTTGACTTGTCCTAATTGGGCCATGGGTCAGTTCTACACCAAATTTGTCCCATAAGCCTTAAGCCTTCTTTATACTTGGGCCAAGGCTATCTACTAAGGGCTCGTTTGTTTTCAGAGATGAGATGAGATGAGATGAGATTAAAGTTAAAAAGTTGAATAAAATATTGTTAGAATATATTTTTTAATATTATTTTTATTTTGGGATTTGAAAAAGTTGAATTGTTTATTTTATTTTGTGTGGGAATTTGAGAAAGTTGTAATGATGAAGTGAGATGAGATGAGATGAGATGAGATGAGATGTTTCCTGAAAGGTTTGGTCTAAGATTTCTAAGACTTGGCCCATAAATGTTCTAAGGTCCTAAAGACCTTACTAGAATCACTAATGGGCTTGCATCTCTAATCCTTTGCTTAATGATACTAAGTGCCAGGTTCTAAACTAATTCCACTGTCAACATTGAAGTAAGTAATAAAACATTCAAACAAAATAATATGATAAAATAATAAAAAAATATAAAAAATATAATTAAAGCCCAAAATCATAAGCTTAATCTAGAGATTTTAAAGGTTAATCCTAATGGTTAATTAGGCAGGGTGTTACATCCTCCCCCCTTAAAACAAGATTTCGTCCTCAAAATCGGGGCCAAAGGAAGACATGCAATAAGCAAAAGTCAAGTGTGACTCACCAACCGTGCTAAAGCTCAGGGCTCGATGGGGGTCTCTCATTACCATCTTTTGACCTAAGTTTGGTAATAGTACTCATCCTTCTCCGAATCATAGAAGGCGTTAACTCTTTGCTCATGGTGTCTCCACTGCCTATATTCTTCGTCCTCAAGCTAGGTGTTTTCCTCCTCACGAAAACGAATGCGACTCGGGGAAGAGTCAGAAATATCTTATGTGTCGAGGGGAGTGGAGTCAGGAATAAGTCGCTCTTACTCTATCTGTTGTTGCTCAGCTACCTGGCTCAACTCAGGCTAATCTGGTGTAACTAAGGGAGTTGATCTCATACGACATCTAAGCCATCTGGTCCTTGTCTCTCCCATCCAACGGACGAGGTCATAAGGCTGACACTCCTCATGTGGTAGTGCCCTCCTCAGATGGATGTTACCTCTCCCATCATGGTCGAGGATGTGAGTCTTATGGTACTCCAGCCTTTTCTACTGAGCCCAAAATGTGTAACCAAACGGTCTAGTCGTCTCTGCCACTGCTCGGCTCTTAGCCTCTGAAGTCGACTGCGGGTCATATAAGTCCAACATGCAATCCTACCATTACCAGCCATGGTGCAACTAAAAATGACGAGAACGAATGCAGATCACACGACAAAATAACAATGGATGCCATGCATGAATGGATGCCAATGCCATGATGCGATGTCAAACAATTCTCAGGCCAAACAAATAAGGGTATTTGTTTCTCATATCAGCTTCTTTTTCCCATGTAGCTTCCTCAATATCATGATTCCACCATAGAACCTTAACCAAAGGAATTTTTCAATTCTGAAGTTCCTTGTCCTTCCAATCTGTGATTTGAACATGAACTGTTTCATAAGTTAGGTCAGGATGGAGCGAAATATCCCTCGTATCAACAACTGATAGTATTTGTCCCTTGAAACTCTTCTTGAGGGAAGATACATGGAAGACATTGTGAATTCCTTGGAAGTCAGCGGGAAGATCCAGTCTATAAGCAACTACTCTTACTTTTTCCAGTATCTCATAGGGTCCTACGTATCTTGGGCTTAGTTTCCCTTTCTTTCCAAACCAAACGACTCCTTTCATGGGTGATACTTTAAGATAGAACCAATCGCCAATTTCGAACTCGAGGTTCCTTCTTCGACATTTGGCATAGCTCTTCTACTTATCTTGGACAGCCTTCATCATTTCCCTTATTAGTTGGATTTGATCCTTCATTTCTTGAAGAATCTCTACACCATAAATATTTCCTTCTCCTGCTTCATCCCAGTATAAGGGAGACATGCACTTCCTTCCATATAAAGTTTCGTAAGGTGCCATTTGAATGGTGGTCTGGAAGCTATTATTGTAGGCAAACTCAATTATGGGTAAGAGCTTCTCCCAATCATCATTTTCTTGCAAAACACACTCCCTCAGCATGTCCTCCAAATTCTAAATTGTCCGTTCAATTTGCCCATCAGTTTGAGGGTGATAAGCACTACTAAATTTCAACTAGGTGCCTAGAGCGTCCTAAAGGCCTTGCAAAAAATGAGAGGTCAAATGCATATCCCTATCTGATACAATCGTTTTTGGAACTCCATGTAGTTGCACTATTTCTGACACGAATAGCCAAGTAAACTTCTCCATAGGGTCGGTATTAATCATTGCCAAAAAGTGAGCACTTTTTGTTAAGCAATCGACCACGTCCCAAATAGAGTTATTTCCCCTCGAAGTTCTTAGTAACCCGATTACAAAGTCCATGGATGTGTCCTCCCATTTCCATTCTGGGATTGGAAGTGGCTGTAAATCTCCAACGGGTCTTTGATGCTCTGCTTTGACTGTTCTACAAACTGAGCGTCTATTAACATACTCTGCTACATCTTTCTTTAAGCCTTCCCACAAAAAAGTGTTGCTTCAAATCTCGATATATCTTTGTGCTTCTTGGGTGAGCCGTGTATGGAGTCTAATGCACTTTCCTTAATTTCTTATCCTTGATTTGCTGATCAATTGGAATAACCTTTCAATCTTGATAGTACAATAATCCATCATCTTTGAGGGGTGAAACCTTTTAGACCCTCCTTCTTTTCCACCTTCTACTTGATTTCTACCCATTTGGGATCCTCCATCTGATACTTTTTCACCTCTTCCCACTCTAATGGTACAATTTCTTGTACAGTGGTCAGGGATGCCTCGGCAGGAAGATCCTTCATCACTAAACTCCTCATGTCGTGCAGAAAGGACTCCATTTCCAAGGTGGGGCCCATGGGATCATCCTCTTGCCAGGGTGATACTTGATTTTACATTGGTAGTCGCTAATAGTTTCTAACCACCTTCTCTACCTCATATTTACATTTTGCTAACTGAATAAGTACTTGAGGCTCTTGTGATCAGTGTAGATTTCACATTTTATGCCATACAAGTAATGCCTCCAAATCCTTAAAGCGAAAACTACGACGGCTAGTTCCAAGTCATGGGTGGGGTAATTCTGCTCATAGTTTTTCAGTTGTCGTGAAGCGGATACTACAACCTGCTCTTCTTGCATGAGCACACATCCAAGTCCTGATTTGGATGCATCACTGAAAACCACGTAGGGTTTATGGGATTCAGGTAGGACTAGTACTAGCGCGGTTGTGAGCATTCCCTTGAGTTCTACAAAACTTTGCTCACACTTCTCTGTCCAAATATACTTAGTGTTCTTTTTGGTTAAGGCAATAAGGGGTCCTGTCAGCTTAGAGAATCCCTCCACGAATCGCCGATAGTAACCAGCTAATCCCAGGAAACTCCAAATTTCATGCACATTAGTCGAACGCTTCCAGTTTACCACAACTTCGATCTTGTTGGGATCAACTGATACTCATTGACTTGAGATTACGTGCCCTAAAAATTTTATCTCCTTGAGCCAAAACTCACATTTGCTGAATTAGGCATACAACCGATGTTCTTTTAGCCTTTCTAGTGCCAAATGGAGATGCTGTGTGGCGCCCTCGACCCCCACGTGTTATTTTTGTGGAGCTCGTGATACCGGGATGATGACCACACGGATCATGCACCCCAACAACCAGTGCTCAAAGTGTGTATAACATGCAATAAATGTACAAAATAATATTCGTAGCGGAGAAAATAAAAGGTCTTTCTTTATTAAGTACCAGAATTGGTTCAAAAACAGTAAAATAACTTTACAAGGATTATACAGTCTTCCAACAGATAATGTAACGAAAACAAATAACATAAGGGAAAGAAATCCCAAAACGCTGAACATCATATCAGCAACTTAAGCTTCTGGCAGAGTCGGTCCTTCAGGTTCATACTCGGACTCTGCGTCAAACTCTACGACACCATAAAATTTACTTAACCAAAACAACATCTAAGAGATTTAAAACACATTAATAATCACGTGTCCCCATACGGACAGAATAACAACCCACATTCATTTTTCCCAATAATACAGTTTTAATACTCACACCAAAAATCCCATTTTTCATCCCAATCATAATTATTACAAAATTACGCATGCACCACGGTCTCCCTTATGGACCGTCTGCACACCCTAGCTCTCTTTGTCACATCATGGGTAACGTCCGTGCATGAGACTTCATAACGAGCGATGCCCAGTTCCGCGCCCAGCACGTACATGGCCAAACATCCTCTAACCTCGCCAGTCAAAAGGTCACGGAATCTGTACGAGAGCGTTACCGTCTTGTTCGTTCCCGTCGTCGCCCTACGACAACTCAGGGGACGTCACGTTAGTCTGTTATGCTCCCGAGTGACCAGAGGAGCTCCTCCGAGATAATGCCCCATCTCAGCTTGGGGTCGTGATACACACACACCCACATGTTCAGTCACAGTTGCAAACAGACCATGTGACATCACAACACAATTTTAATAAAACGATAAATATGCATTACAATAGTTTATTGGAATAAATATTAAATATCTCATTTACAATAAAATAATCCTCCATTTACAATTATACAGTTTCACAAATACACGCGTAATCCCAACCTCCAATCCGGCCCAAGGCCCAATTCCAACAACTCCAATTAACAATTACAACCCAATACTTCAACGGCCCAAGGCCCAATTCCCAACAAAACCAACAGATCAACAATACAACACAATTATAATAACGTCAATTTAAATCACTTGATTCGCGATGGAAAATTACATACACACGAAGTTAAGAAATTCTGAAAGATCACTCCAAAGGGCGTTGTTCAAGGTGGCGGCACAACGGCGGCAAATGGTGAAATCAGTGACTTTTCTAGTGGGTTCTCTCAAAAGAATTCGATCTAAGAACAAGGTTTTGAGAAACTCCACACACGGCAATTCCAACAATTCACCAAAATAAACCAATTGCAATACACAATTTTAGAACAAAACCAAGCACGACAATCACTTCACAATCTCTCGGATTCACCCAAAATTTCACAGACCAAAACACTAAACAACTAGAAATGAAGATGGTTTAGACAAGAGAGGAAGGAAGAGGAACTCGGAAGAATTAAGTAGCAGAAGCCGTGGCCTATTTATAGGCCAAGAATGGCGGTTTGCGGGGCATGCGTGTCGCACGGGTGGAAGAAGAACAATGCGGCAGCTCAAGTCGTGGAGGAGATGCGTGGCCGAGAGGGTTGCGTGGTGAAGCTGCGGGTTGACAGCAGCCCTTGGTGTTCATGCCGAAAGGCACGGAGGCAACAATGGAAGCTTGAGGTGGAAAGGGGGCCGCGTGGAGCGGTAGCTGGATAGTAGCTCTTCGGAAATACCCAGTTGAATGACACCGAGTAGAACAATGGAAGGAGGAGGTGACAATGGCAGTAGCTGGTTCATGAAGAAGCTGGAAACTGGTAGAAGAATGAAGAAGAAAAGAAGAAGGAGGAAGAAGAGAGGGTCGGCACATGGAGAAAGTGATGGAACCCTAAGGGGTTCACACCAAACGACGCCGTTTAGCTAAATGAGGGGCTGGGCTTCAGACCAAACGGCTGGGCCACAAGTAATTCACACAGGTTGGGTTGGAACTGGCTCACCGAACTCACACACCCACGGCCCACAATGAAAAAAACACACACACACAGAGCCTAGCAAAATAAAAACATAATAAATTAAAAAGCTCAAAATAAAAACACACCAAAAATATCATAATATAAATAAATAAATAATAAGGAAAATAAAACTCAAAATAAAACACACCAAAATAAATTACAATAACAAAAATAAATAAAATAACACACTTATAAAATAAATTATAAACACAAGATTTTATGGATCTCACATGCTGCTTGTGATCTTCTTCGCTCCTTGAGTATATCAATATATGATCAATGAATATGATGATCAATGAATATGACAACAAAGCTATCCAGGTAGGGTCTGAATACTCTCTTCATCATATCCATGAATGTGGCAGGGGCATTGGTTAGACCAAAAGACATCACTAAGAATTCATAGTGACCGTATCTAGTCCAAAACGTTGTTTTAGGGGTATCCTTCTCCCTAATCTTGAGCTGATGGTAACCAGACCTTAAGTCTATCTTTGAGAACACTGATGCTCCTTGCAATTGATCTAACAGGTCATCGATACGCAATAACGAGTACTTATTTTTAACCGTTACTTTGTTCAATTCCCTATAATCAATGCACATTCTTAATGATCCATCCTTTTCCTTAACGAACATAACTGGTGCTCCTCAAGGTGATGAACTAGGTCAAATAAATCCCTTCTCCAGTAGCTCTTCTATATGCTCCTTTAGTTCTTTTAGTTCTAGAGGGGCCATATGATAAGGAGCTTTATGGACAGGGGTTGTAGCGAGTTCTAGTTCTATAATGAACTATGTTTCTCTATCAGGGGTAATCTAGGTAGATCGTCAGTGAAAACCTCGGGATACTCCTCAACTATAGGAATCCCTTGAATCTCCTTATTACCACCATAGTCCTCCAATATGAATGCTAAGTACGTTGTGGTGCCATTAGCGATGCACTTCCATGCTTGCAAAGCCGAAATCAGAGAGGGGGTAACCTTCACAGTCCCTCTCGTATGACGGATTTGCCCACCTACGGATGAATCAAAGATAATTTCCTTGCTCCGACAATCTATTTGAGCATAGTGTTTGGATAGCCAGTCAATTCCTAGTATAATGTCGAACCCTAGTTGGTCGAAGACGATCAAGTCAACTTCCATCAATCTTTCCTTCAGGGTTATAGGATAGTTTTTTAATAGGTGGGTACAGTTGATCATGCTCCCTTCAAGAATTGACACTACTATAGCTTGAGGTAACGTTTGAGTTTGTAGGTTACACGTGCATGCAAACGCCGTAGACACAAAAGACCTTGTAGTGCCAGAGTCAAATAAAGCGCAAGCCGTGTATTCGTATAACGTGATTTTACCTAAGCAGCTATAAAGATAACTAATTTCTAAAGAGGGGTATTTAAAGAAAATACCAGTGATGACTTTCGTCTCTTCCTCCTCGGGTATCTCCTCGTTGATTTCTCTAGGGGTGATGGCGTATACATAAGCTTGAATAGGTGTCCTCTGATTGGGCCGATTGTTAGGAGCGTTCTTTCCACCTTGTGCATTCTGAGGGCACTCTAGAATCATATGCCCTGACTGGCCGCATCGAAAACATACTCCTAAGCCCACTCGACATTCTCCACCGTGATTCTTTTCACACTTTTTGCAAGTAGTTGGTGGAGCTGTCATAATGCCTTTGCCCTTTTTGGCTCCTTGAATAATCATTCTTTTGGCATTATCTCCTCTTGCAAAGAAGGAAGAAACCCTTTTTCTCTCAAGGTTAATCTGGGCTAGCACACTCCATTGTTCTGCTTCAGTTATTGTAGCTAGATTAACCAATTCCTGGAAATTGTTAATACGGAACCCAACTACGTAGCTGCGAATCCTGGGTTGTAGTCCTCCTTGGAACTTCTGAGCCTGCATCTTTTCAGTGGCGATCAGATGTGGAGAAAACCTCCCCAGCTCTATGGATTTCATAACATATTATTCAACTGAGAGATTGCCTTGCAACAAAGTGGCAAACTCTTGAGCTTTTTAGGTCTTCATCAATTCAGGGAAGAATTGATTATCAAACTCTTCTTTGAACCTATCCCAGGTCAAAACTGTGATATTGCCCAACTCTCTTATTAAAAGTTGTCTCTTTGTATCTCACCAAATACCGGGTTCTCCTTGAAGCAGATGCCTCGCGTACTGCACTTTCTACTCCTTAGTACAATCACTAATCGCGAAGGTCCAGTCGAGATCTAGTAGCCACTTGTTGGCCTTCATGGGTCATTCAGTTCCCATGAAATTAGGGTATTTGTATATCAGAAACTTTATATGAACACCCTCAATTCTCTTGTCTCTCAAACTGCGGGTGTTGTTGGTTTTGACTCAGGATCACCACCTATTGTTGTTTCATAGTTTTCTTCATTTGACGAATTGCGTTCGCCAAGTCACGTCCTCCTTCAAAACAACGGTCCTAATCATGTCGGGCATTGGATCCTTCAAGGTTTCTTTCCTTTCTTTCACGTGCCATGCTGCTTTAGTTCTCCAAATCTTGTGGGGCACGTGTATTATATCCAATTCCTGCTATAAGATTTCAAGCCTAACAAGTCTATAGATTAAATCATATACTCTGGCATATTATTCCTAAAGACATGTGGGTTTACCCAGAGACGTAATTGATCTGATACCACACGCCCCCAATCTCTGCTTGGGATGGAATGGAGACTTAGAGCGTCGGGACATGTAACACAAGGTTACATACCCCCCTCCACCCGATACATGATAGTTATTACGCAATGCATCCTATAAATGCAACTAGCAGAATGCAATATTCGCATTGGATTAAGGGTGAAAATATAACTTCATGCCAGAATAACTAAAAATATCCCAAATGCATTACTGACCATCATATGTTCAAAACCACATAATAGCATAAGATAAACATAAAAGTCTCCAAAGTTAAATCAAACACTTCATGCATTCTAGAGCATGAAGAATAAAGACTATAAACATAAGGATCAAGTCCAATCTCCTCTCAAGGTTAGACTCCTCCTCAATTAGTCGGATCCAATGCTCCATCTAATCCGTCTTCCTCAAATTCTTACACAACTTCTATCATTCTGAGTGGGTCTACAAGGTGTGAGATTTACATGAAATCTTAGTAAGTTAACAACTAACTTGCACAAAGATAATTATGTATGAAGAATAATAAATATGAAATGCAGAAAAAAATTGTACGTGTGTCTCTCATCCAGATTCCTTAACATTTTCAGAAAAACAGAGACATATGTTTGTTCAGAGAACATTTTTTACTTCAATCGTCAAAAGATAAAATTTTCATCTAATCATAACGTGTGGTATCGTCACAGTTTCCTATATGCACTGTGAGTACCTACCGGTGACAGTAATGCAACTCACGTTAAAACTATGTTGTCTGCAGGCTCGTTCTCAATGCATTGGTAATATAACATAACATCATAACATGTACACCCACCAGCCTTAGGTGTCATAAAATTTTGACTTCGCTCTGGTGTTCTTTAAAAAGAACCCATTCGAACCCGTTGACTGTTCTTTGTCAACCTAGGGGTTTCATTCATTTTTTTAAACATTTCAGAGTGGACAGAGGAGTTCCACTATGATAATTTCCCATTCTAGCCTTTGGGGTCGTGACAAAAATATTTTTTTCATGCTAAGTTGGAAAAGTATTTCCTGATATGTGCATATGTAGCAAGTTTTTATGTAAAAATGACATTTATAGATGCAATATGCAAAAATTGTGAAAAATATCACATGTCATGTAAATATGCACTCAATGTAACATATAACATGATATTTTATGCTCAAAAGGACAATTATGACATGAATGAAGCATTTATCAATAACTCATAAATAACTTGTCAATGTGCAAGTTAGATGCCAACTTACAAACTTCTTAAGTTTTCAAAAAATGCCGTAGCGGTTGAAAACAAATTCGTACTAAGTTAGGATTAATAATATGATGGGTGAGGTTCACAAACAAGTGCTTCCAAAATGTGTATTTACAAAAATATCCCTAAACTTTTCAAAATTGCCATTAAGGCCATAAATTTTCATTATTTGCAAACAAACTTCAAATTCAACTAGACTCATGGACCTTATATTTTTGATATTTTAAAATCATCTAAACTCTTGGAATTGTAAAATTCAAAGTGGAACTAACTCAAATACTCCCAACTCGTGGCATGCACTCTAGTTGATGCTTTTAAGTGTTTTCAACTATTGATCCCTATAAATGCATGCTTAAGCAACTTTCTCTCTCTCTCTCTTTTCTTTTTTGATAGTAAGAAAATTCCATTATAGAAGGACAGACTTACAAGGAAGCCTTATCAACCCAAACAATTTTGGATATAGGCGTTGGAATCACATCCTCCCACATTACAACATTATCTACATGCTAAGCATAACGAACCAACCCATGGGCAGCTTAATTACCTAATCTATGGACATGTTGGACTAAACATAAGTTAAACCTTCTCATAAGAAACTTTCTTGCAGTACATGAAATAATATTGAGAAAGCAACAACTGTTTCATCTTGAATAGCCTTGATCATCACCAAACAGTCACTTTCAAGAACTAGCTAAGTAATCCCTCTTTGCATACAGAATTGTAGGCCTCTAAACATTGCAAGAAGCTCCACTGCCTCAGGCTCAGCAACATTTTATTCTTTCATACTAACAGCAAATAAGACTTCACCACTTTGGTCTCTTCGAATTGCCCCCACTCCTGCCCTCTGTTGGTCTGAAAACATGGCTCCATCAACATTGAGTTTAACCAAACGAGAAAGAGGTGGCTGCCATTTGCAATAATGCTTCAGATTTGATTGTGGTGACTACATCTAATCCTAAGCATATTTTTGCAAAGACAGAGCTTGAGTTACAATCTGTTTTGGACTGATAACTATCTTGTCATGAACAATCTTGTTTCTTCTAAACCAAAAACCCCATGCCAGTAAAAAGAACAACCCCATATTGTTTCATTATTGTGCACAGTAGGTAACACCTGTCTCCAAGTTTCTTGTATCAAATGACAGTGCAATAAAGCATGTGATATGCAATATGGCACATTAGTGCACAAACAACAAATGGGATCCACGTTGACATGTTTATGTATCATATTCTCTGTAGTTGGCAGACAATTCTTACATGCTCTCCAAACAAATATTTTCACCTTATGGGGTATCTTCAACTTCCATAGACTTTTCCATAAAGGAAAAAGTTGGTGGTAATGTGAACTTTCAACATCTGACCCAACCTTTCTATTTGTCCAGAGCTTGTAGGCTGTTTTGACTGAAAATCTTCCATCCTTTGCTAGCTTCCATATAATCTTGTCTTCCCCACCCTCTGGATTAAGAATTATCTTTAGCATATCATTAATAATGCTTGGATTGAAGGAAGCTCGAAGCTTTTGTAAGTTCCACCATTTTGTAGTTCTATGAATCAAAGTATCAACTGTATTATCTATTAATTGTTATGGTATGGAGACTGATTCTTCATGTAATAAGTTATGATCAGGAATCCAGCAATCCTTCCATATTTTAATCTTTCTTCCATCTCCTACACGCCATTGGCAACCCTTCATCAAACATAATTTAGCTTCTCAGATACCCCTCCAAGCATAAGAGGGATTATAAGCTAGTTTTGCATCAAAAAATCAGAATCTGGGAAGTATTTTGCCTTAAAAAGCTTATGAAGAAGAGTATCATTTTCTTGTAAAATTCTCTATCCTTATTTTGCCAAAAGAGCCATATTAAACTTCTTGAGATCTTTGAATCCCATACCACATGGAATTTTGATGCACACAGCTTGTTCCAACTTACCCAATGGATTTTTCTTTCATTTTCTTTTCTACCCCACCAGAAATGTGCCAGCATTCCTTCCAACTCCTTACATAAGCAATCAAGCAACTTAAAACAACTCATAGCATAAGTTGGGATGGATAAAGCCACTACTTTAATAAGGATCTCCTTGCCTCCTTGTGATAGGTGCTTTTCCTTCCAAGTTTGAAGTTTCTGCCACACATGATGTTTGATACCAGAAAATGCCTTTGATTTTGCTTTGACAATCATAGGTGGTAACCCCAAGTATTTCTCATATTGCTGAACCATGCTTCCACCCAATAATGGCATGATTTCTTCTCTCATCTCTACCCTTGTGTTTTACCTAAAACCATAGAAGTTTTTTCCTTGTTGATTTTTTGTACTAAGGCCAACTCATATTTCTCCAACAACTTCTAGATCTGTTGATATGATATGATAAACAATCATTAAAGTATTTAATGATATGATAAAGGCTAACTCTTGGATAATCAAGTCCATCCCAATACTTAATCATGGCTAAGAACCTTAATCTTCAATAATCTTTCATTAATCAAGTTTGATATTCTTAGTACAAATCATCAAGGTATGCTTTCAAAATTCATTCAAATCATGCAAATTTCGTTCTTATCCCAATTAGAAGGTTCCTATATGCTTAATCATCAAGCCTAGGTGGGACAAATCAAGCTTTAGGCCTTAATCACAAACTAACTAAAACCTATGCAGGCTTTGATGATCAAAATAAGATAGAATTAAAACATATCACGGCATGCTTTTAATAAAAAATCAAACATTCCATAATCATTCTAAGACATCAATAAATCATACCAAAACATACATAAGACATGACATAGCTAAATTTCTACTTAAAACCATTTAAACATTTTGAACATCCTTAATGAATCCGGTTTTGCATTAAGCATGGTAACATTTTCTAAACTCAACCAAGATTCACTCTAACACTTAAAACCTCAACTTGAAATGTAAACGAAAATCAAGGGCAAGCAAACTTACCAATTTTGTAGCCCACTTATGCTCATAGTTCAAGAACTCATAAGAACTTCCAATAGCACTCAAACTCACTCACTTTCGATTTCTCTCAAGACTAAGGGGGAAGATTGCTCTCTATGCTCAAGGGAGAGCTAGAGATGAGGTGAAGAGGAAATGAGGGGGTGAATGGGCCTTTGATAGGCAGCCAAAGGGGAGGGGACGTTAACCTTGGTTCAAGGGATAGGTGGAGGTGGGCGGTGGTTAAGGGATGAAATTTCCCAATTTGCCTTCATCAGCTTGTGTCACCTTGTGCAGGGGGAATAGTGTCTTGAAATCACCATGATTTCTTCCCTACTGTGGTTACATTGCTCTTGTAGGTGGTGGTCAAGTCGTGAGGTAGAGGAGAGATGAAAAAAAAACATCAAAACCACCTAAGGGGCTAATGGATTCAAGTGGTTTCCTTGGGCAAATTTGATCATCACTTTGACTCCTCTCCTTGACTCTCCTTCAAGGCTGAATTGTGCAGAGGTAATGTAATTTCTTGAAGCCTTTTTTAGGTGATAAAAGGTTGATGGTTGGCTGCAAAGTGAGTCATAGAGGTGTAGCTCAAGAAGGTGATGCAAAGGGAGGTGGTTGCTGAGTGAATGTTTCTTGGATGCCTTCGGTTTTGTGTCTTCATTGGGTGGGAAAATTTAGTCAAATGGTCATGATGGTCATGGGGCCTTCTTGGGGATTGGGTGGTGCTGGAGGTGGCGTGGGGTGGTGGCTCAGCCATGGCAGGAGGTTAGTTGAAACTCAACCCAACTGGTTCTCATTCAACTAGTCCCTTGATGCCATTCAGTTTTGGTTAAGAACTTGGTTTTTTAAACCAATTTCGTCCAAAACTTGGTCTGGGTTTAAATAGGTCTCATGAGATGTTTAAGGACTATATTAGCCTGAGAAAAAGGCACAAAATATTAGACCTAAAGACAAAACAGTCCATGCACTCAAAGGGTACACGTGTGCCAATTGGTGTAGTTTTTTAGTTTGATATGTCATTTCCTCTAATGACATGCGTGGAGGTTTATCTAGGATTTTAGTATGATCTAAGATGGATGTAATTGAGTAATAAAATAAGAGTTTCAGATCGAAAGTTTAAAGAAAGATTAAGAATGAAATTAAGTTTCAAAGCATGGTTTAAAGATTATTAATCTTGGATAAGTTGATTAATGGTCTTAACTAATTTTAAAATTTAATTTGGGTATTTAGGGTATGACATGGGCTTAAGGGAACCCATGGTATTGTGCATTGGGTTTTCAATAAGAAGTGTAAAAATGGAAGACAAGGCTTTTGGGCCTTGATGGGCTTAAAAGAGCCATGAGTGTGGGTCAAGGGCTCATGGGCTTTTGGGCTTGAGTGAGAGGGGCCTTGTTTTTAAGATTTTGAGGATTAAAGAGAGGCCTTAAGTCCACCAAAGTGGGGCTTGAAAGGGCTAACCTTGACCTAATTGGGCCAAGGGTCAATTTTACACCATGTTTGGCCCAAAGTCCTTGAGCCTTTCTTATACTTGGGCCAAAGCTATCTACTAAGTCTTGAATTCCTAAGAGGCTTGGTCTAAGGCTTCTGAGGCTAAGACTTGACCCATAAATGTTCTAAGGTCTTAAAGGCCTTACTAGAATCACTAATGAGTTTACTTCTCTAACTTTTTGCTTAATGATACTAAGTGCCAAGGTCTAAACTAATCTCACTGTCAACATTGAAGTAAGTAAATAAAACAATCAAACAAAATAATATGATAAAATAATAAAAAAATAATTAAATCCCAAAATCATAAGCTTAATAGAGCATTTAAAGGTTAATTCTAATGGTTAATTAGGCAGGATTTTACAATACTTATGTAGAGAAAATTTATTTGCTCAGTCTGAGATTTTGTCTAGTCCTCCTCAACTTTCTGGTTTCTTTAAAGAAAAATGGATAAAGTTAAAAATATAATTTTCCTTGATTGTCAGATGGTGTGATTTAATTAAAGTGAAAATTATTTTTTTAAATAATAATTGTGCAAAAGTTGTGTAGGAGTAAAAACCTTATTATTATTTTAAAAGAAAATTGAAATATACCAAAATCAAAGCAATAGTCAACACAGTTTTTCAAAAAATAATATTTTATTATATGGTGGTACACTAGTTGTGTACTAGCTAATTGTGTCCCGACCATTTTTGTCTATCAATAACATACGTCATGTTCCTTCCCAAACACCAAGAGATGATCATTAGTCCCAAAGAAGTGTTCAAGTCCAAGCACCACGAATGAATCCATATGCATGATCTTCCTAATTAAAACGCCTCTTAACTTCTCCATTGACGCATGCAAACAGCGTATAGTACAAAAACTTGTTGCCTAAGTATGGAAAAATCAAAAGGGAAGAAGAAAATCGATAAAAAAACAAAAAGATTGAACCACAAACACTTGTGCAAATGTTCTCTCCTAATGATTATTACGACTAACTTAGACGTTGGGAGGGCAGTGGCGCGATCTTATTTTGCAAATCCATCAAAACCTAACTCAAGACCATGTAAAACTGGCTTCATTATCACATTATAACCAGTCTTTTTTACAACACTAGTGTAGATGTCATGAGTTCATTTGGTGGTGGTTATGTAGAGACAACTACTTTAGATCCCGAACCTTATCCTAAACACATGGTCTGAAAGGCCAAAGCACTAATAGTTGAAGTATCCACACTCCCACAACGATCAAATGAGACCAAAAGATGCACTCAGCGTTTTTGCATTCTTTTGTCTTAAACATCCGAAATATGGATCTCTACATGCTGACTCTCTGTGTTATAATAATCCTTGCCCTAACTTGAGGCCAACATCGCCAGTTGGAAATGCTAACGAGACAGAATGTAGCTTCTAATTCCACAACAAAAATTGTGAGATAAAAGTAGTATTCTATTTCCTCCATACAGCAGGGAAGCACGTTCCTAAAAGAATGGACATACACTTTCTTTGAGAAACAGACGAACACTTGCTTTGACAAGGTTCTTTTTAACCCTAAATCGAAACGGCTTCCTCAGTCTCATATACCTTTTCTGCATTCTCGCCAAAACTGGGTGCTTTAGGCACGAGTCCGAGCACCTTGAACATGAGTTGATCAGCATCAAAATCATTATTAGGAGTTGTCAATAGCTTCTCGCCCGTGAAGATTGAATTTGCACCAGCAAGGAAGCATAATGCCTGCTCAGGCATGGAGAACCGAACTCTGCCAGCTGATAATCTGACCATTGCTTTGGGCATCACTATACGTGCTGTTCCAATCATCCGAATCATCTCCCAAATGTCAACTGGCTGAACAAAGACAGAAAAAAGAAAACGAGTATTTTACACTGCTAAAAACACAAAGGTATGGAGAAAACTTGTGCAAATGTCGTCAAAGCAAAGAATATATTTTTGATGGTGAGGAATCTTAGAGACCGTGCAAACTTAACATGTTTTTAGCTAGTAGCACGTCCCCAGCACACGGATCAGGTAAATCATTGACATTACACCAATGAGAGGTGGTTCCTAGAAATTGTTTGCATTCAAGAATTCGAATCTTAGATTTGAAAGGAGCATACCACCAAGATTAAGACTATAACACCCAGGCCCAACACGAAACTTGTGCTCAAATTCTTTTTTTTATATGGAGGAAAAGCACAGTTGAGTTTTAGCGAGTATTTTTGAAAATAGGTTATAGGCCCCTTTTTTTTGTAATTTTATATTTGATGAAATATGGACTTTTATTAGGTTTGGGTTTTTTTTTTTTTTTTTTTTTTTTTTTTTTTTTTTCAGCTAATATTTTTATGGAACAAGTGGGATTTTTATTTATTTAGAGCTCAACAAAGTTATGGAACGAATTAGACTAATTGGAATGTAAGTGAAGGCCCAAATACTTTGAAACGAGCCCTAAAGTGCAAACCGGTGAGATCACGCCATGCACGCTTCTTCCTATTTTTTTTTTCCTAGGGTTTCAACCACCTATTTAGGCATCATCTCATACACGTAGAACCTCCCTCAACTAGGATTGCTATTCACGTCCATTTCTCCATGGCATGAACTTCCTATCTCCGCTACATGCATGGCAACAATTGTGTAATAGATAATGATATATATACTCACGTTTGGCAGTTCATCAGTTTGATAAACTAGGGTTGCCACTTACACTTTTCTTTCCCCAACAAGTTGCGGCCTCTCTCTCCTGTTCCACACTCCTTTCCACCATAGAAACAGCCCTAAACAGGAAGCCTCTTGCACCACGAAACATGTGCACTGCCATAGAGATAGCAACCATAGCGTTGCATGCCACGTGAAGCCCAGCAGCCGCATCTCCTAGCGTCAACCATAGGACCACCGTGGAACAGCCATGTAGCACCCCAGCCACTGCCACGAATGAGCCCAGCCCAAGACACAACCCGGTGTCGCGCTCCGTGGTGTTGCTGCACCAAATCAACCATTGCACAATGCAACACGAAGACCGCCACGCTGCCGTAGGAACCTCCTAACAAACCACCGGGAGCCACCCCCCATCTCACAGAAACTTAGCCTGTTTTGTCCCCTGTTTTCCCACACCCAAAACAAAGCCACCCCTTACAGCCACTCCTCAACTTCTTCTCAGTGCCACCAGCCACGGAAAGGTTACATAGAAACAGCTAGCGAAAAACTTTCCGTCACCCACAATCTGCCGCACCCCACCTCAGGCTCACAGTTAGCTTCATTTCTCTCTCACGCTTGGCTTGCTCATCCCGTAAGCTCTCTCTCTCATTAGTTGGTCTCTCTCTCTAACCAGTGTCTTGCCACCGCCCTCACCACCGTAGACAACCGCCCAACTCGCCACGCGTCGTGCTCTCCATCTCTTGGTAAGTCCTTCGTTACTCTCAACGACACTACCTCGTTTTCTATCTTAAGTGTTTAAGTTGTCCCCGGAAACTTACGTAGGTTTAGTAAATATTTTGAGTATTAATTACAATTTTACCCTTTTAATCCAAATATTTCTTAAACGAATGAATTCAGTTGGACATGTTTTCTCTTTCATGGGCCTATGTCGTTTCCAATAAATATTTTTAGAATTTTATATGGGTTTTGTCTCACTTTATAGTACAAAATTATATTAGATGATAGTAATGTTTAAAAGAATTTAGAGTTTATATTTTAGTAGAGATATTCATTGAGAATGGATGCATGTGAGAAATGATAATATTTTAGGGTCGAATTTCAGGTTTTCAAGGAATTAAAATAGGTTAATTAAGTATTTTAGGTTAAATATTGAAATACGTGTTCAATTGAAAATTTACGAAAGTTACGTGACTATTTGTTATAGGTGATTGATTTTTGTTTAGCACTACTGTGAAAAAATTCTAAAAAGCTAAAAAGTCCAAGTAAGCGAAGTTCCTATACTAGACTTTGCATAAAAATAAAATGGGCTAAAGTTGATTTTTGGAAAATATGAATGTTTTATTATGAAAAGAAATTTGAACTACCTCAGTTATTTGTTTTGTATTACTCATGAGATTCTGTTTAAGAATAAAGTATTTTCGGACATGACTGGTGTAGACATGAACCATTTTAGCATTTTATTTCTGAACTGTGCAAAAGAGAGCAAATATGAAATTTTATGCATAAATTATGTTTTTGTGATCTCATTCTGTTATGTTCTGAAGATGTCCAGTACTCTGATATGATATGATGTGATTTTTGAAAACCTTTGGCATAACATCCTGTTTCTATTTCTGTTCTGACCTTACGACGGTTGTAAAACTGTGGCCTCATTAGGGTTGATACCAACTTTTCTATTTTCGATGCACCCACTTTGGAAGTAAAGTAATTTTCTGCGTGGTATTTCCTGTGTGCACACTTGAGGTTTCGAGAATAATAAGGGGAAGATTCACATTCTGTTTCTACTCGGTTGGCTGCCGGGGTTTGCACAACCCTACCACGGGCGTTAAACATGGTCTCTGTTCTGATATGATAAGATGTGATATTTCAATTTATGCTATGCCAAAGGGATTTTAATTATGAATATTTTGAACTTTCGCTCTGATATTTTGATAACATCTTCTGACTCTGCATTCTGAAAACAAATATTCTGATTCTGCATTTTGAAAATCAAAAGTATTTTGTTCTGCATTCTGAACTCTGTAAATGCTCATATTTACACACTAGTATATGTTCTTTGCTTACTGAGTTATTGATAACTCACTCCGTATTTCTAAATATTTTTCAGATAATTATGATGGTTTAGCTGGAGAACAAGAGTATGAAGTTTTAGCAAGGTGTGACAATTGTAGTGGAATAAATGTCTGAGGGTACAAGTGCTTATTTGAGAGTCGTAGTTAGTAAATTGCTTTATTTTTTATTATTTTGATTTGATGAGTTAAGAATATTTTCGAGTCTTTGGAGAGTTTAATTTATGTTATTGAGAATTTCTTTGTTGTTCCTATGAAGGAACATGAATATTTGGATTGAGTAAATGAATTAATATTTTATAGAGTTTTCTGAATTTTATAGTTGTGATATTAAAGTTGATATTAAGTAATAAGAGCTAACTCTTCAGAACCTCCGGGATCGGGACGTCACAAAGACCCTTACCACTTGAGTCAACCCCTAGAGGTTGTTAAGGCAAAGAATATATATTTTCTAGAATAATGAATACATGATATAACTATTAACTACACAATTAATCAGTTGTTTTAGAAGTTCCCTGTCTGTTTTCCACACTAATGGTGCACACTAAAGTTTAATGACAATGACAATTTGCAGGATTACTACTAATACTACCATTCTCATTTAGGAATATTTTCACAAAATTAGATAGATTATACAAAATTCACATAATCCCACTTTTAACACGTTCCATTTGACTAAACTCACAGGAGATCATCTCTTCAACACATGCGAATCTACTTCCGAAATAACCTCTGACAAACTTCCAAAATAATCTCTAATAAAATAACCGTACTTATGCTTCCTTACCTGATGGTAAAGCCCTAACGCAAACCACATATGATAAAACAAATACATCTGAGTACTGAAATCTCGAACTTCCTTAAAAGCTCTAAGTGCTCAGTATGCAACTCACATACAAATTGTAGAATGCAAAAGAATTGCTAGATGTAATAACCAATGTTATAGATTTTAAGATGAACAGAATTAGATTTAGTTACCTTCTCATCCTGCAGAGGTGTGCCTTTCACTGCAATCAATGCATTGATTGGAACACTTTCTGGGTGAGTAGGGAGTGTTGCCAACGTATGTAAAAGACCAACTCGGTCCTCTTCTGCTTCTCCAAGCCCTATTATTCCTCCTATTAAAAGAAAACAAAGAGTATATCATATTTTCCAGCTCAATTAAGCAAGTCATAGAGATTCATTTATCTGTTTTAAGCATCTTTAAGATTATAAACACATGGGAGCTCAAGTTAAAGGCTAGGAGTCTAGCCTGACAACAAACAAGGTTGTTCAAGCATGTGGATTAAAGATTTTTAAGGTATAAGAACTTTTTAATCAGGTACGTTCTACAAATTTTATGCTTCGTACTGCAGAAGCACCATCCATTGAGAGAAGACTAAGATTTTGGTGCAGGTTTAACCCTCAGCTCGCTTAGGTGAGTTACTATACAATCAATATGGAACTCAGACTGCAAGAAGCCAATGTGCTGACTTGGCACATATCTCACGTGAATTCAATTATATATTCCAAGAATGTTTACCAATGTGCTGACTTGGCACATGTAATGTCATTCTCTATGCCTCTTGGGAAGTGACACACTGATAAAACAGTAATATACATACATAGAGAATGAATAATCTGATACTCTCTCCCTCTCCTTGGTGACTCCCTATCTGCAGTGATTCTCTCTGTTCACCTCTATTTTTCTTTCCATATTTTTTGCTGGTGTGTATTTTACACAGATTTCATAGAAATAGCGTACAGAAAAGTTTCCTTTACGAGAAGGAGTCCAAACAAACTTATCCACCACTGTATCACCAAATAACTTAGAATGAAAAGAACAAAAAATAAATAAATGCAAATGAGGAAAAATTAAATGGCCAACTATATTGATGGCCTTGTACATTCTTCAAGATTAGCACTCTCGCTCATAACTTCAAACTCTCCAAATGCAATTCCATCTACCATGTGTTTGTAGGATACCACATAATCTTGCACTACACAACACACCGGTGTCATAATCCCCCCTGCGCCCGCGTTGATAGAGATAGCCCTTAGGGGTTGTTTGGGAAGCACTTCATCTCATCTCAAAATTTCTCATAATTTTCTTCTCAAACATCACTTAAATACAAACACTTTTTAATTTCAAATCTACAACTTTTTCATCTAATTATTAACACTTTCTCAAACTTCCAAACAAAACACAAAATAATACTACTATTTCAAATTTCAAAACAAAAAATAATATTAAAAAATAATATTTTAACAATATTTTAACTATAATATTTTTTATTCAATTTTTTTTCTCTCGTTTTCCAAAACCCAATATAACATCTTAACTCAAACTATTTCACTTTTATTAACAAAATTTTCATCTCATCTCATTCCCCAAGCATATCCCCTTAGTCATAATCGATTTAGGCTTCATAAAAAGGAGAAAAAAAATAATGCAACATCGGATATATCTCACAAGCTGTAACATACTAGTTTTGGTTTTAGGGTACATCAGTAACTTTCCTAGTAAAAGTTTTTCTATTATTATTATTATGATTATAGTTTTATCAGAATTGATATTTACTTTATATTTTTGTATAATTACTTTTATGATGTTATTTAAAATTGCTAGAGTTTGTTTTTAATAATGATTTTCTATATTACATCAGATTTACATTCGCTAGGTTTGGTTTGAAATTTAAAGTTTATTTTTTTTCTATCTCCACCGAACCGTATCTTTGGTTTTAGCCTATTAGTTAAACACTTTAAACCTCCAACCCGTAGGTTTGAACTCACTTTCTGTCGATTTGAAATCCTAACTTTCAGCCTCATCCCTAGCTTTGTAAATTTAAATTCCAGTGGAAACCGACTCTGTTAGTGAGTAACGATTTTTACTTCACACGTCTACACTCTCAGTCGCATGCACGTCTCTACTTCTCTAAGATTTTCTTTTTATTTTCTCTATCTTCTACACTTATAAATAGCACTTACCTCGTACGAGAGGAGTAACTCGTGAGCCACTCCTAATCATCTGCTTCTGAAATACCCAGAGTACTAAAACACTGCCGTTTAAGCCTTAGGTTTCTTCCCAACCACCGTCGACCACCATAGAGCAGCCTTTGTTTTTGATTTCGGTAGTTCTCGGCTCAGTTTCTCTCTCTCTCTCTCTCTCACTCACTCGGTATCGCACCACCTTAGGGACCCCCCCTGTCGCGTCGCCGGTCTCTCCCAGCCACCCGAAGCCGCCGTCGCACTCAGCCCTCTCGGTGAGCTCACTTTTCGCAGAACCCCTTTCTCTCTCGAACTCTCTATTTTTCCTTGTGTTAAGCCGTGGGTTTCGGGTCTTGTTGAACCCGTGGGTTCTTTTGATGGGCCTTGGGCCCTAGGCCTTGCACGAGTGTTGAGCTCATTTTTGTTGGGCTCATGTAATACAGTTTTATGTTATGGGCCAAGTTGTATGTTTTTACAGAAATAATTCTAATTATTTAAATGAACTTGTATTTTAATTTGTAATTGATTTTATTTTATTAGCAGTTTATTAATTTTATTGTGCTTTACATTTTTTTAAAAGTCAGTTTTTGTTAAATAAATATAGTAGTCAAAGGTTATTTTATAAGGATGTTTGCAAATATTTTGTTAATATTCCTTTGTCTATTTAGTATAATTTAATAAACTTATTATGTTAAGAATTTAATAAAATTATGATGTTAAGAATATTTAATAGAATTTATTAGGTTTCTTATAAGGTTTAATAATTATGTTAAGAAATAAAACTTAGTTTAAGAATTTAAGTTTTATGAAGTATTTAAAATAATTTGAGTATTCATCTAAATTATAAATAAGTATTTTAAGTAATTTAAATACCAGGATTTATTGAATTGTTTAACATTATCTTTTAGATTGTAGATTTAATTAAGTAAGATATTAGTACGTGTTTCCAACCAATTTAGTGATAGTTATTATTTCGTATAGGTCTCAAGTTACGAAGTATTATTCAAGAAGACACGCAGCGAGATAAGTAATCTGATCACAAGTTTAGGATCATCACAGTTCAGTTTATAGATAATTAGTATTCAAGCCAGTTCTTTCCAGCCAATTATTTTATGCACCACTCATGTCATAAGCAAACATGTCATTCAGCATAGCATACTATTTTGTCATTCCGCATCATGTTTAAATTCAGAAATTATGATTACGTATATAGTATGTCATGCATCTCATGTGTATAAGACACGTAAGCCATCTTAAATTCAAGTTAAAAATAAGATCAGATCAGTTAATAAGATGACCATTCAGATGCATGGTACCAATGCAGTTCAGTTCAGGGTGGATGTGCAAGCCACGAACTCAGTCGTGGTCCACCATAGTATGCCAGAATACTATCAGCGGCTCCCCTTGCGGCCGCGGGATGTGGGGCCGGTGCACAATCTCGCACACAGGGTTAAGTGTTGGCCAGTCAGATAAATTAGTTAAATCAGATAAATCAGTCAGATCAGTCTGTTAATTCAGTTAAACAGTCATGCATAGCACAAGCATCAGCATGAATAGTCAGGATTTTTAAACTCTCAGCATGAAAGTTTTTTTATGAAAACCTTATATTTAGTATGTTTACGTTGTGATAGATTTCTTGCTGAGTTTTCGACTCATTTTTGTTTATTTTCATGTTTTAAACCTCCCAGGTGATGATGATGAATACGAGCAGGCAGGCCAGGAGTAGAAGGAGCATTAATTTATTTTTGTTCAGACTTTCTAAAATAAAACATGTTTTTATGACATGAGTTTCGTTCTGTTTATTTCATTTAATATTTTTGGAAGACTTTTATTAGACATTTTCCACAAAATAAATTGCTGATTTTTATTTATGAACTTTGAGATCTCTTGCCGGATTTTATTTTTATGAAAAGTACGTGACACTCCTAGCCTACGGGAAGGGGTGTTACACAAGCAAACTATTTATTTGGTAATTCTACTGGTACAACATTCTGAAGATCTCGAAACATTGATGTTATAGACAACTATGGTTCATTTTCCCTATTCTCTTCCAAAATCACAACAAAAATACTTCACTAACTGCATCCATTGCCTTTCCAATTTCGAAATTTAAGACTATAGTTCTCCACCTGTCAGAAGCCTAAGAAAATCTCTTGACTTCCATATGCCCCAAAACCCATCACTTCTTTAACAAAACATTATGTATTCTTTAACTCATTGTAGATAACTTTTATCATACAACCAATGGGACCAAGAAACGGATGCATGTTTTATCATACTACTAAAGGGGTCAAGAAGCAAATGGCATGCATCCGTCAAAACAACATCACATAACATCTCATCTTTATTGTTTAGCTGATGGGAAATTGAACTAAGCATCTTCTAAGAACTCTTACTTCCTTTCCCTGCAAAGTCTGAAAAGCTTGTAAGAATGATGATGCTTCTTCTGCTTCTTAAGTTTCAAGTTGTCCACCATCTTTGATGATACAAATATTTCCAAATTCCACCATATCATGTAAAAAAATCTTTAATGAGAGGGACACTTTATACAGAAGATATTGTTTTAGATCCAATCATCTTTGTCTACATCAGATGCACTGAATCTTCAGTAGGTAACTAGAGACTCTCCACAATTGATATCAGTAATCCCTTCTTCATTCAAATCCTCTTTGACTATAGGCAAGTCTAAATCACCCTCGTCTTCTATATGTTCTCTCATAAGAGATTATATTATAATTAGGGCAATCGGCAACTATATCACCAAATCCTTGACATTTGAAACACCACTGGAAGTAGAAGAATTTGAAGGACTATAAACAGCTACAACATCTGACTTATGAGGTACACTACATACATAAGTCTTTAACAAAGGAGGCTTTGGCATGAAAAGATTCCCCCAGTTCAAAGCATTGTCACAGTTGAATGATCGAAAGCTATTCCCACATGATTTCATAAGCTGTCTCTCTACCTTTATTACAAGATTAGAAACCACATTGTAGGTCCAAAAAGTTTAGAGCTGTACAATGTGACATATCTCAATTCAAAGCTCTCCAAGATAATGGGCAATTATATTTTCCTTTGATTCCAAAATATCACATTGCTCTTAGGATATACAACCCAGAAGAACAGTCTTCTATATACAATTCTACATGCTTTAATTTATGAAAATTTTTAAGTCTTGCCTACAATTTTCAGGTCGATATTTCTTCTTGAGCACCTTCCTCATCTTTTTCCACATTGCAATTCAACTTTTCCTCTCACAGGCTGTGTTCCCACCATATCAACACATGCTTCTTCAGTTTGAAATCACAATCATCACCTTGTCACATTCCAAAACATCATTGTAAGAAAGAAAAAAAAATTCTCAATGGTATCAGGACAAGAAATTAATTCGTTGTTATGAATTCCCCCTTCAAACTCCAAAATGTCAGTCTTGATATCATAATCTCGTCCCAGAAAAAAAATATATATATACTTTTTCCTTGAATTCCAAGTGATTGAGCATTCCAAGCTAGTCTGGGACTGAGATGCAGCCAATGGAAAATGAATTTACAGGACCTGTGGCTGTAAGTCACTCGGACCAAGTTCCTTTCCCTCTTTGTTTTCTACTTCCTGCAGTACTGATTCTAGTAAATTTGCATTGCATTCCTACCAGTCGTTAAATGCAGGATGTTTCCAAACGATATACTAATCACTCAGTCAATGAGAATGATGACAAAACGGAGCTCCAGCACTCGATGTATAGCACACTAAACACAACTGGAGTTATTGTATGTGTCTACTGTTGTCCATCTCAACATTGCAAAGCTCAAAAGTTCAAGGGCTGCCCCTTCAACATCCGTCACACAGTGATCACGACCAGCCATGGAAAAAAAGCTATGAAACCAGCTTGATGCTGGACAAATAGAGAATGAGAAGGAAACACAAGCACCACTCGAGAAACAAGCTCACCATCCAATGGAAGCCCATCAAGAGATACAAAGTATACACGCTCGCTGCTCTATGGAAACTAGTACAATCAAAGAAGAAATCCTTATTCTGAAAATCCAAAAGCATAAATTTTCATTCACTAACACTCAATGTTCGTGCCTAATGGCTACACTTCATGAACTTTTAAGAAAACAGATAAAAATCCCTAAATAAGCAAACTGATGAAATCACCCAAGTTCGTGCTCGAAGATGCATCGAATGATGCTTTATTTATACAGTATCCTTTTGAGAATTCCAAAATGCATCATGAGAAGATCATGGGAATGGTGTTTAAACAATGTCCATCCTCGGGGTTTTCAAGAGTATCATGGGAAGCATGTAGTAAGACTGTTTGAACAATGTCTTAATATTGGGTGATTACTAAATTGGGGAACCAAATCAACTCTGTTTGGGGAAGAAATTAAAATAGAAAGATAGAAAGATAATAAATAATCTCTCGCCAGTTGACCTCAGCCACACAAATTGCTGTCCTAACACCCATACATTCCTAGAACGGCATGTAATCTTCCATTATGTGAGGGCACACTGGTGTCAACATTTGCCCCCTTTAGTGATTTTATGAAATTTTGTTTGCTTTTCAAAGAAGAAGAAGAACAAGAAGAAAATGAAGTAGAGGAGGAGAAGAAAGCAGAATAAATTAAATGCATAAATTTGGCAAGACAACAATCAATTATATGCTTGATAACAATGCATTTAAGAGTTTAACTTATAATACCTGAACAGACATTAATCCCTGCATCACGGACAAACTGAAGGGTTTCTAGGCGCTCATCATAAGTCCTTGTGGTGATGATGTTTGGATAGTATTCCCTCGAGGTATCAAGATTGTGATTATAAGCTGTCAGGCCAGCCTTCTTGAGTTCTACAGCTTGCTTCTCCTCTAGCATGCCCAAGGTGCAGCACACCTCCATCCCCATATCCCTGGAACAGGAGAGATACCACTGACATATTTTAACAAGATGATGGAAGAAAAGCATGTAACGCAATGATAGCTGAAACCCACAAATGTCATGAACTCAAAATTGTACAAGGTTGCCATAGATGTGAGTTTGAAAATTACAGGCCTGAAGCAAGTTAAATGCATGTGAATATGTTTGTTTGGAAACCATTAGCAACCATCTTGAAGATCTTTATTCTCTTTTTATTTTTTCTTTAGTGAAATAGAAACCGAACAACCAAGACACTTGTAACTCATATTGAGAAAAAATCCAACAAACAAAAATAATAATAATTTCCCAAGTATTATTTTGAGGTGGTCCATGGTAAACATAAAAAATTAAAAATTAAAAAAAATTAAAAATTAAAGATAAGCACATTATTGACAGGTATTTCCACCAAATTAAGACAAGAACAAACTGCCTGATGTACTTTACTAAAGTTATGAACCAGTCCACTGAATGAAGTGGTTCCTAGTAAACTACAGAAACAACCAATATTATTCTTTCAATGAAAGGGGGATTAAAAAAGTGGTAATCAATTATGAACCATGACTTGAAATACTGAATTGTCAATGGTTAATTGAGACGATATTCTAGACCAAAATTTAAACATATTTAGGAAGTTTCTAAATATCATTCTAACGACTTTTCTTAAAGTAACTCACTTCTAATCCCTTTGGCCAAGTATATGCACCAAGGCTGGTCATTACTTGAACATCACAACTCTAAAAAACTGGTCTCTCCCACTATATGTGAAGCTTAAGGCCTCATTTGCATTCAAAACCCATCTCAACTCATCTCATCATTACAATTTTTCCAAATTTCCACACAAAATATAATAAACAATTCAACTTTTTCAAATCCCAAAACAACTTTCTCAAATTCTCATACAAAATATAATAAATAATTTAACTTTTATTCTATTATTCACAAACCATTTCAACTATCTCAACTCATCTCTCAATCCAAACCACTCCTAAACGTTTCAAAACACATTCCATCCCATTATGATTTCAAGGAAATTTAAGTGACATGTGTGACGACCATAAGGTTGCAACTTAGGAGAACCACAGATCCCTAAACAGTGCAGTTACTGTCAAAGATCAGAGTATTAATCTTCCTTCTCAAAAAAAAAAAAAAAAAATACTCCTATTTAACGAGTCCAAATTAAATCATCTTGCAGCATCTTCTAGAAGTAACATAAAAAGTTCCATTGCATATTGTTTAAATGATCCTTTTATTTTTTATCAAAGAGGTGGATACGATCCTGGAATCTTTTATAGAACTCATATTACATCACCCAAAAGACTTCCAAGACTCTGAATGCAGCTATGTCACATAATAGAGTAAATGAGGGTCCAAGTTCTTTGGCACTATCGGAAACTCATATTTTACTTATGAGTATAAAATGGCCCTATTGTGTTTGTGTTTAGAATTTCCAATGATGTTCTCTTACCTTATTTCTTTTACGTATTCTAGGATCTGGGTGAAGTTGGTCTTTCTTCCAATAGTGTCCCTCCATGCAGCACCCATGCAAAAACGTGTGCTACCAGCCTCTTTTGCCTGCCAATAGATGATAATATTTCCAAATGATGCTCCATAAAAGGGCAACAGATTATGTGCAAGAGAAGGATTTTAGCATTATTTTATATGAATTCTATCACATCCAAAGGGAGAATATAATCATCTCATCCATAGAAAGTGGATCATAAAGCAGTGCCATCTAGTTATGCTGCCTAGGAGAGAAGTAAATAACAAGTCAAAGCTTTGCAGTTTTAATAACTCAAACCAAGTATATCAATCTATAATTTGTGAGGTTTACTGGAGGAGATTAGATCGTTCTTTTTTAATACATTGTTCCTGTGGGATAAAACTATTGACTTCAATGGGATTGATTTTCATGATTTCCTTGTATCTATTTTTTCCTCTTAACTAGGTGTTTCCTGTTGTATATTCATGTGTATTTGGGCTATGCCTACTTTGCCATTATGAATAAATTCTTTTACTTATAAAAAAAGGATATAATTTGTGAGGCTCTTTATTATGTTTTGCTTGTAAGTTATGAAAGTTTGATTGAACTATTCAACCCTACCTAATTAAAATAACTACGAAAGTTGTGTGGAAGATGGTTCCTATATGTATTCTGTGGTGCTTGTGGCAGGACTGAAATGACCAGACGTTCGAAGACAAGGAGCACACGATAGAGGAACTTAGAGCATTGACATTGGATTAGTCATCCCAATCTTCAAAATTTGATTAATATGAAACTTTTTTACTTTTAGCCAATCACTCAAAATCTGAAGTCTATATTGGATTAACCATCACACTCTATAATAATAAAATATTATTATTTTTTATTATTAATATTTATTTAATTAAATTATATAGATGAACATATATATATTATAATTTGTTATAATATAAGATTATTGCATTATTTTTGTACTTTATAAATAATTAATAAAAAGTTTATTCATATTTTCTCATATTATTATAATTTTTGCATCATTATAGATAGATGCAATAAATAATTTCCTAATTATTTTTATATTTTAAAAAATATTAAAAGAAAGATGATTAATATTATTTTACAAAAATATAATTAATAATAGGAAAATGCATTGTAATTCTAGGGATGAAGTTACACTAGAGGAAAGGAAAAGGAAAACACAGGAAATAATAAAATATTAGAATGAAGATGCTACAGTTCCCTTCATATATGAATCTAGGGATGAAGTTACTGTAGCTCATCTTCCAAATGAATTGTATTTAGCTAATCCAATGTAGCATAAATTTGGTGGACATTCTTCAAAATATGACTTTCATTGGCATTTGGCTAATCCAATGCCAGCGCTCTTAAATCTCTTTTTATTAGGACTTTATTTCTATAGGCCATAGCTATAGATTTTAATGGCCTTGATGTTCATGATTTTCATGTTTCCATTGCTTCTTCCTAGATAGGTGTTACCTCTTGTATACCATCTTGTGCACTTGAGCTATGCCTATCCTTATCAATACAATCGTTTACTTAAAAAAAAAAAAAAAAAAAAAACTACCAAGACGTTACATTCATAAAAGGTCAAAATAAACTCAGATGCATGGCCAGAGGTGAGAAGTGTATTACGTTAAACGTGATCATCAGTGAAAAGATATGCCTGTAGCTTAAACAATGTTACAACATCGCTTTGGTAAACATTGTTGTCTTCCAGCACCACAATGTTGCAATATCACTTACGTAAAACATTGTTTTCTTCTAGTAAAACAGTGTTGCAAATATTGGCTTCTAGTAAAACAATTAGGATATGAGTAAGATCCTAGCATACCAAAACTAGTACTCAATCATAATTTCTTAGTCTATTGGAGAACTAAACTTTCAAGGGCAGTGCAAAGCATCCAAAGACAGAAATTTGACCTTTCTTGCTGCCTGCATAACAGCTTCCTTGGTCATAAGCTTTTGTGCCTTCAGTCCTGTGTCATATCTAGAGGATTGAGGACAATACGAGCAATCTTCACTACATCCACCTGTCTTGATAGAGAGGAGAGTACACTGCTGCACTTCCCTAAAGTTGTGAGCATGTCTGTGAACTTGAGCCTAACAAAGCAAGAATTTTCACTTGAAGGATTATAATCGTGGTACTTTAAATTAGTAGATAACGGTAATAAAAACACAAATTTTGTTTGTTCAAATGAGACACAGAATTGGGAAAGAACGAACCCTAAATGTAAATAGGGCTGCAATATACGCAAATTTTTTTGATAATTAAACAAATGAGTCGACTTGCACAGGGTAGAAGTTGCATAGTATGTTCATAGAGCACGGCATGAAAGTTTATATCTTCTCACTCTTTCCAAAAGAGTAAACAAAAACAGGCATACATTTTATCAGCAACCAAAAAAAATCCGACTTTTGACGATTTTGATATTATTATGAATAGCAGAAAATTTTAATACAACATTTGCTCAAGTAAAGAAAACTGCGCGTCCTGGGAAATTGCGCATAACTGATTGTTTACAGCACTATTCACGGTTTCTTGCATTTTCTCAGCAGTCAAACTAAAATAAAATAGACAAGATGGAAAAGCATATATCTTTCGTCCACCCTTCCCAGAAGAAATAAAACGAATGTACGCAGTTACAGCTGAGAATTCTCATTTTTATTCTCTTTGTTGCATAACTGATTGTTTAAAGCAGTATTCACGGTTTTCTTGCATTTTCTGAGCAGCCAAACTAAAACAAAATAGACAAAATGGAAAAGTATATATCTTTCGTCCGCTCTTCCCAGAAGAAATAAAACGAATGTACACAGTTACAGCTGAGAATTCTCATTTTCATTCTCTTTGTTGCATCTTTCTGGCAAACAAATGAAGAGCCGACTCCAACAAGAAACTCAGTGTCACAAATACGGCAAAATAACGGGATAGAAAAATCGTATTCCTGTTTTTCATTGATTTTCTAGGGAACCAAGCAATGCATTCCAAACTTAGACAAAAACAAACAGAAAAAAAAAGGAGAAAAAAAAACAGAGAGAGAGAGAGATAATTGGCACCGACTCCATGGAAGAGGAGATCGAGGACAGGAGAATCGTAGATGGACTTGATCTCGTCTCGGGTCCAGTCATTCCTAGGACCTTCACTTATCGTTCGCTCAGCTTGAATAGCAGCAGCCGAAGAAGCAGAATACGAAGCCGAAGAAGATTGCAGTAGGAGGATTGAGCTTCTCAGCCGGGGACCAAAGATTGAGCGAACGGAAAACATGTTTGGATTAAGAAAAAATGGAGGAGTCCTCTCAAATTAGTTTCTCAGGACGGAAAGAAATTAAGAAGATAGCTAGAGGAAGAAGGGACAGAGCGGCTGAGAAATCGAGGGAAATAAAAACAAATCAGCCACCTAACTCGATTATAATCAGTTCAGCGTCAGCAGTCGTGCCTGGCTCACAAAAATATAAAAAATACAGTTGTACCTGCTACGCATACGCACCGCACCCACTTTACTACACAATTTTTACTGTTTACAACTTCCGCAACCTATTTTATTTTGTTTTTTCTTTTTCAAAAGAACACGTGCATTTTGATGCGTAAATGTGCATTTCAATTCCCCCGACGTTCGTCTTCACATCTGCTTCTAAATCCTTCCCCCGCGTTCTCTCATCCCTTACGCTCCTCAGCTCGTGTTGTTTTGCCGGCCTCACTCTCTTCTCTTCTTGTGTGGCTACATCACTCCGATACTATATAGCTCCCTCACTCCGACACCGTATAAGAAATATTTTTAGGTTCACCATTTTCGCACTTCAATCCTCTATTGGTATTGTATTTACCGCTATCGAGAGCCACCGTATGTCGTCTTGCAAGAGTAAGAAATTAAAAAAAATGATTTTTTTTTTAATTTCATTTCAAACGTTTCTAGCAGGTAGTTTATTTTGTGTGTTTATGCGTTTATAGATATGTGATTTGATATTTATTTGATTTGTGTTTTGTAGGATTTTTTGATTGTTGATGTTGTATGTATGCCACTGATTTTTTTTATTGTTGATAACATCTGAAATGAGTGAGATTTATTGGCTGGGGGTAGTTGGAAGGGGAAGACACAAAGGACTAAAATTCTTGAAGAACTAAAATTTATACCTTTTACTAGCTCATTTAAATAGAACCATACATCCAAGATAGTAAAAAGATCTAGAAGTGGCTTGACTCTGCTGTTTTCATAACCATTTAGAGGCATGGTGACATCGCAACTCTTTTCTATGTTCATAAACGGAAAACTAGTTTATAAATTAGAAAAACTATAGGCAAGCATGTAAGACAAGATGGCTTAAAATCACATCATCAAAGAAATAATTCTTTAAAGGTATACAAATCAAAGTGATAATAAATCTGCGTTGAAAAAATGGTATTATTGTCACCAAACCAATTATTAGAAGCATTTCTTGGGCCCTTTGTATAATCTTCATTCAACAAATTGGAGGTTGCTCTATTAGAAAGGGAGAGCATCTTGCTTTTACAAATGGCAAATATCTTAGACATGATAGAAGCAGCTTTCAATTTTAAACAATCACAAAACATTTTGGAGTCACTTCAGCTGCACCAGAATTTTGGCAACATTAACTTATCTTAGAAACTTGGTTACACACCGTGGTGCTTCTGGCCATGCTTATTTTAAGTATAACTAGAAGTTTAAACGAGTAGAGTTAGAGCAAATACTACATCCTTGTCTAATTAATTTTTATTCGAACATGAATCACCAATCGCATTGCAAAAAGGCGGCATCCACATAAACAAATGTGGGACAGTTTAGACAAACAATGTATAATTCTCTTTAATTGATAATCAATTCATATATTGTGTGTAATTCTAATGAATTCTTATATTATGTGTAATCCTTTGTAAATTCTTGTAGTTAATGTGAAGTGCATGGTTTACGTGTTTTCCTCTATTTTTGCTACTGCTATTTGTGGTTCTTTGGTTCTTTCTCAACACCATACATTAGCAATGCTGTCATGACATTTTTGTGGGGCAAATAGGTGCATGAACTCATTATCTGAAAAATACTAAAATGTTATACTAGAAGTTAAGACCCATTTCTTTCAAGTTGGGGATTCAAAGCAATAAAGGAATGAAAATAATGTTGGGTGGAACTTGGTTGAACCCAATCTATACTGATTAGGTATGTTTCAAATGAAAATTGGAATAAAATGGAAGTTTGGTTGCAACAGGATAGTCAAGGTGACTTGGAAAAAAAAAGAGATAGTCAAGGTGGGTTATACCTTGCCAACGTTAGAAATTGCAATGATCTTGGTGAAAGCCAAGCTCTGATTTAACCAATATTGTGAAGTTTTTCTCTTGCTATTATTTATAATAATCTGTGATTTGTTGTCTTTATGCTAAAGTTTGATGATGAGTGAGTGATAGAAGAAGATGGTAAGAGGGCATTAAAGGAGCAGCATGGGTGAGGAAGAGGTAATATATATCTGCCTGTTGGTTCTATGTAATTTCTTAGCAAGTTAATTTTTATTTATAGTTAAAAGATGCCCTCTTGTTATGCAATGAGAAGGACATTGCAAAACACCACTTCCTGAAAGCCTTAGAAATTTGAGCCACTTGAGAAGACTGTAAGACTTAGAACACTCTTTTTTTGTTAATTCAAATGACTAAAATAAAAGCCCATATTTGCCATTTTCATATGTCAAGCTTGAATTGTTTCTGTCTGCATAGTTATGGTCCATCTACTTTTATAATCATGCTTCTTCGAGGAAAAGTATTTTCTAAGTTTCATTATCTTGCAGCCTTCTATCTGGAAACAATTCTACAGATGCAATACTGAAAACATTTGGAAATTTAAATAATTTAGAAAAGTTATAAGTTGTGTGATTCTATAAACTTTATTTGGAGATGCAGCTTTTAAAATTCAGAAATTCTTAAAACTTGAGCTAATGCTTGCAGTAGGATAGATTGGAGTAGAATTTCAAGGAAAATACCCGATTATGTTGGGAATTGGATCAATCTTACAAGTCTGTGAGTCTTGTACTTCCATTCATTTTATCTACCATCTTTCCCTTCTTGGAGTCATAAAAGTTTAATTTTTTTTCTGTCCTATTTGAGGATTTTTATGGATGTAGGTTCTTAACCCACAACTAATTAAGTGGGGAAGTACCTCAGTGGGTATTGGACAGCAAAAAGAACTTGTGAGTCTACTTTAAGTCGACTACCTCTTCATTTCATTTGGCTGTGAAATTTTCTATATACTGGTGGATTTCTTGCTGACTGTTGATGTTACTTTTTTTAAAAAAAAAAAAAATTTGTTTCCTAGGTTGTTTGATTGTGAGACTCATAAGAGCTAAATTGTGACATTTTATTCGATTTTCATTCATTCTTAGTTGAAGAGATACTGCATGTGTTGTTTGATCATAATGACCTTTTTGGGTGTGAGTTGGGAAGTTCAAGTAATTTATGTATTATGTTTTTGTGTTTTTTTTTATTTTTTTATTTTTATTTTGTGAAAAACCTTTTCTGGAGAGTAAAATTCGTTGGAAATATTTTTTGTTCAATAAACTTATTTGCGGCAATCACATATCGCCACAAAACTCTATTCTGGCAAAAATTACCCCGTTGGGAATACATTATGGCAACGATAAATAATAATTTATCTTGTGTTAAAAACTAGTCAATTGCGGTGATTTCAAGTGACTAGCTAGCTACCAAATAATACTAGAAAATGTCATGCTGATTGTAGGATTATGATCTAATCACTTGAAATGCCTTTGTAATTTTTATATGAAATTGATCTTTAATTGAGTTGTAAAAGTTTAGCTTAGATTTTTTGGGGCTAGCTAGAAAGAGTTCTTTGTATATATTGCTCAAAAAAATGAAAATGATATCGAACTTATTTCGGGAAGAATGTGATCGCACCCGTTAAATATTCGAATGAAATGAAAATAAGATAATTTGATAGTCATAATGCGAAATTTAAGGAAAAAAAAACCCAACTTAGATTGTTCGTTGAACCCTTTACTCTCTTTCCATATATTTGAAAAGAGTAACAATAGAGTCGCATACTTCTTACAATTTCATTTTCATAACTCTACTTAAATGGAAGATATGTTTATAAACTAATAATATTCTTATAACTCTATTTTATCAAAACAAGCTTCACTTAAAATTTTAAAATAAATTTATAAAATTTTGAAAAAATAGTTATCTTATATCACTTTTCATCTTAATGAAAAAAAATAAGTTAAAAGAATGGGACTACTTTGAAAAAATAGTGTCTTTGATCACTTTTTATTTGAAAAAATAACTGGCTTGCTGCTTGCATTTACAAGTGGCCTCTTTTGTCTTGAATTGGACTACTTTGAATGACTTTTTATGCAGGCTTTTTTCCAGCTCTTAGCTTCTAACTATATGTCTCCCTTTTGTGTACTCCCTCTGTATTTGGACTATGTCTAATTAATTATGAGGATTAATTATGAGGTTTAGATGATCAATGCATAGTTGTTAGATATATGGGATATTTTCTTCTTCTTTTTAGTATATAAACTATACCTTGTGGTAGTAGATTGAGGGATTTGTTATGCTAATATGATATTGTAACACTCAATAGTTATTGAATAATAACGTGACGGGCGAAGAGGAAGATGGAAGGCCACCTAGGCCTTCTACATCGATTTCCCTCACCCAGGTATGATACACATTGGTTATTTGAAAATATCGCAGCGTGAGATATTGTATCATTTAATTAATCCATTGTTTATTTGTATATTATAGGGATGTTATGGAACTGTAAATCCATATAACCTGTCATATATGACGCCTCCAATGACATATCCACATCCATATCCATATGCTTAGGGTAGCTAGGTAAAGTTATTTTAGTATATTGATTTTTTTTAATGCGTGGGTTTGAGTCATTCTAACAAAGTTGGTAATTGCAGTATCTGACACTGTCACCCTTTGGACCAATCATGCCATCCCCTATGTCGAGTAATCTGGAGGAGTTGAGACAAGGTGAAGATACAACCTAGGTAGTTCATTTGAGTCTCTTTTTATGATTTTTTATTCTACTTCCGTATTTTCCTTACTGAATAACGTGCATTCCGAAAAATGCAGCATTCGACGATGCCACCATGTGTGCCAACTATGCCCTACCCATATTGCACAAGTGAGTCATCAACTATACCATCCAAAGCTATAGGTGAAAAGAATTTAGGAGGTACACTTTTAACCATATAAGTTAACATCCACATTATATATTAAAAATGCAATGTTCCTAACCATGCAATCTTCCTTATCAGAAACATATCCACATCCATATCCATATGCTTGGAGTAGCTAGATAAAGTTAATTTAGTATATTGATTTTTTTAATGCGTGGATTTGAGTCATTCTAACATAGTGGATTTTTTGCAGCATCTGGCATTGTCACCCTTTGGACCAAAGAGGCCATTCCCTCTGTCAAGTAATCCGGATGAGTTGAGACGAGTTGAAGATACAACCCAGGTAGTTCATTTGAGTCTCTTTTTATGATTTTTTCTTCTACTTCCATATTTCCCTTACTGAATAACGTGCATTGCGAAAAATGCGACATTCGGCGATGCCACCATGTGTGCCAACTATGCCCTACCCACATTGCGCAAGTGAGTCATCAACTATGTCATCCAATACTGTAGGTGAAAAGAATTTAGTAGGTACAGTTTTAACCATATTTGAGTTAACATCCACTGTATATATGAAAAATGCAATGTTCCTAACCATGCAATCTTCCTTGTCAGAAACTTCATTCGACATAAATATAGAGTCTGATGCGGAGGGGATAAATGATGTATCGGATGATGATAATAGAGTTGAGCCTCCAAATCTGGTATGCAATTTGCTACTGATAAAAAGGTTTTAGACTATTACAAACAATACACCAAACAAGAGAGTTTTGGTGTTATCATAAAAAGGACGAAGAGAAATCTGGATGGGGGTGCAAAGTATGTGACCATTGCCTGTGCACGTGACGACAGGTACTATCCTAGCCACAATAATTTATCAAAGCCATGACCAACGACAAAAACTGATTGTAAGGCAAAGGTAAATGCTCGCTTTGTGAATGGGGTATGGGTGTTGACCAGTGTTGATCTTGTTCACAATCATAGTACGATTAGCCCACAAAAATCTAGATTTTTTAGATCTCACAAATGTTTAGATGAATATAGTCAGAGGATACTCGATTTGAATGATAGAGTGGGTATTCGGATGAATAAAAATTTCCAAGCACTTGTGACTGATGCGGGGGGTTTGAGAATTTAGCTTTTCAAGAGAAAAATTGTAGGAATTTTATTGACAAAGCTAGATACTTAAGAATGGGTAAAGGAGGTGGTGAAGCACTAAATGACTACTTTAAGAGAATGAGGAAAATGAATGATGACTTTGTTTCCGTCATGGATGTGGATGATGAGTTTAGAGTTAGGAATGTGTTTTGGACTGACACAAGAAGTCAAGACGGCATATGAGTATTTTGGAGATGTTATCAAGTTCGATACAACGTACCTAACAAATAGGTACGGGATGCCGTTTGCTCCATTTGTTGGTGTCAACCATCATGGACAGTCCATACTCTTAGGAGCAGGCTTGATTTCAAGCGAGGACACAAGTACTTTCGTGTGGTTGTTTGAAGCATGGTTAGAATGCATGAATGGACAGGCACCTGAAGCCATCATAACAGACCAAGACCAGACAATGAAAAATGCGATTCAAATTGTATTCCCGAATACAAGACATAGATATTGTCTCTAGCATATAATGCAGAAACTGCCAGAGAAATTAGGATCCCACTTGACATACAACGCAGGGTTGAAGACTGCCATTCAGAGTGTAGTCTATGATACACAAAGTTGCGAACAATTTGAGGAGAAGTGGGGGCAGTTAATTCATAAGTATGACCTTATTGATAATGCATGGTTGTAGGGGTTGTACACCGAGAGGTCATTTTGGGTATCAGTTAACTTGAAAGGTGTATTCTGGGCTGGTATGAGCACTACCCAACGGTCTGAAAGCATGAATGCCTTTTTCGACGAATATGTACATTCCGGTACGACATTGAAAGAATTTGTCGATCAATTTGACAATGCTCTAAGGAAGAAGGTGGAGACGGAGATGACAACTGATTTCCAGTCGTGTAACCAAACAATCCCATGTGTATCCCTATTCAAAATTGAGAAGCAGGTTCAATTATTGTACACGAATGTAAAATTTAAAGAGGTCCAAGCAGAGGTTTGGGGGATGCTTTTATGTAACCCTTCACTTGTCAGCATAGAAGGTAGCATTTCCACCTTCGATGTTTTTGAAGAAATTTCCACACCTAACGGACAGTCCAAAATTGTGAAGTACATAGTTTACTTTAATGAAGACGAATGTGAAGTTAAATGCACGTGAACCATGCTTCCGTGCATTGGATACACAATCATTATAAAACCATGCTTCCATGAACCATTATCTGATACACAATCATCCCAACTATGTGCATTGGATTCTCATGATGATGTAAATGAAGTACCACTTTGATGGTTATTTAAAGGCATTAAAAAAATAGAACGTCGTTTAGTGTCACACCCATCATAGTCAACGTAATGTTTTGTGTAGATGCCACCATTTTGACCACATTTCTTGGTATGACCAACTTCTTCGATCCTTGGTAGAGAGGTGTTTTGGTTGTCTATGTCATTACTGCCTTCATCTAGATTTTCCTTTGAGATTGCATAGCATGAACAATTTTTTCTCTTAGAATACTTTTTCCAATATTTCTTCATGTTTGAAATTCTTTATTAGACTTTTCACATTTCCAGTATAGTGGATTCCACCCACAGTAGCTTTCAGTGGTTTATCATTGGGATGTTGAAGGGATCATTGATAATTGTATAGTGCAACCGTTGTTGATCTTAGAATCTGTCTCTTTAAAGTTTTCCCAATGTCTTCTAGATTGGATTTGTTTTTTCACTTTCCCATATCTTGAGAAGAATACATATACTGAATATATTTTAAAATTCAAATTCATATCTAAAAAGCACAGTGTATAAATAGAAGATGTGACGATTAGTTTAGCTTAATATATGCATATTATTCAACTAACAAATAAATACATGATGACAATGATCACCATGAAGTGTATTCTACCCATCTCTCAAATCGGAAGCATCAAAAGAAGCAAATAAAACTATGAACTATTAACCTAAAATGGGTAGCGATTGCACCAAACAATTCTAGTTCCTGTCATAAATTATCATTTATTTTCATCAGGAATATCTTAATAAAACACATACCAAATTGCTATATATGAAAAACCCAAACCATCACAAACTGGAAAAGTATTTTGGATACCCCTAAACCATCGGGTAATCTTTTGCACCAATACTCCTGATAAAAAAAATACCATTTAGAAAGATGATAAAAGCAAACTTGGAATAAATTTCCAAGATAAACCAGAAAGTATGCAACTGGAAGCAATTTTTTAACAGGTAAACCATAAGTACGAAACATAATAGAATATAACTTCAATACATTTTTTAAAGTTTGCACTATAATCCAACCTTTAACATATAAACATAACAGAATTACACCTCAACGAACATTTGCATATTACAATGTTTAAGTGCATGCTGAAGCTTTGGAAAATATAAATTGAGGGAAAATATGGTTTGCCTGCATACTAGATGAGAAGGTAAAAGAACTTGTGATTCTATGCTGACAAATACGTAAATTTCTTTTAGCACTTTTCTATTAATTCCTATTCTTTTGATTTCCTTGTGATGACAGAGAGATTGCATGGTCCTAATGGTAAGAGTCTTATGAGAACCAAACAAATTGTTGATTATAACTATGCTTTATAACCATGCTGGATTCTATTTATCTGAAGTGAAATTCTCTCTTTATCAAGAAGAGACATACATGCCGAAGGTCAGTCTTGATTCCATGGTTGGCGTCTCTCCCAACAATAAAGGTAGTGTAGAACTTTTGAAATATATGAAATCTAGTAATAGAGAACTATACGAAACTAAGTCATTGTCGAAAGGCTAAGTTTCAAATTTCAATCCCGGGGTTACTGTGATTGTCCCTGTTTCAAACGGTCATATGCCTATCAATTGAAGACTTTCTAAGACCAAACTTGCATTGATTAAAAAAAAAGAATAAAGAAAGAGTGGCTATACACATAAACACATCTATCAAGTTATTTTTAGAACAGGATAAACCGATGCATTTGCAGGAAAACAAAAATATCATTATGAGAAATAATAAATCACTAATCGCTGCAGATCTGAAACCAAAATTTTGAGATGGGGTCACGACACCTCTACATCCGTAACACAGTTTAATGCAGAAATATACAGTGGCTTGGCGTCGTGGTTGAAATGGCATTTATTTGAGAGAGAGCGAGCGGAGAAGAAAGTGAAAAAAAAAAAAAGTTTCCAAAATATATATGATCGAAAGAGTGAAAGAAAGAGAACTGCTTCATATTTGCCACTTCGGTTTCGTCAGTTGCCTCTTCAGTAGTTTTTTTTTTTTTTTTAATGGTTGCGTCTTCTGTAACGACCTGTTTAGACATGACATATAAGCGGTGCTCACTTGACAAAAAAACAACCGTGTCTATATTTGAGATGGTACCAAGTGAAACGGTTGTTAGAATTGCACCTTGAGAGAAAAGAAAATGAGAAAGGAAATCGAGAGAGTAGTTGAGGCCATTTTTTGAATCTTTTCATTAATTGATGTTCTTCATTACACACTATCCCTTTATATATTGCACAAACCATATGGGTACAAAGATTAAGGAAAGAGGAAAAAGACAACTAAGTTTCTATTTCTAGTATACAATCAATTCTACAAAATGTACATAAACAGTAAAGTAACATTCTGGCACCAAAAGCATACTACAGGTTCCTCTTACTTTATCATGGTGGCTGTTGGTCCAGCTTTTGCAGCTTGTTAGCTGCATATCCCTCTGTTGCAGTGTTGACAGAGTAGCCTTTTGTAGCATTAATAGGGTTGCATTGCTTCTCCATGGACCTTAAGACATTCGAGTTTTGTGACTCCCCCTCAAGATGGGCATAGATATTTAAGATGCCCGTCTTGGACAACAGAAACTAGAAATTTGCAGTGCCTAGTGCCTTAGTGAAAATGTCTGCAAGTTGAAACCTTGAAGCAACATGTAAAGGAGTGATAACCTTGGCCAACACTTTTTCTCTAACAAAATGACAATCTAGCTCGATGTGTTTGGTCCTTTCATGGAAAATTGGGTTCTTGGTTATGTGCAAAGCAGATTGGTTATCACAGTATAGGGTGGCAAACTTGGTATGCATAATGTTAAAATCTTTTAATAAGGAAATTAACCATACAAGCTGTGAGCTAGTGCTCGATATTTTGCTTCTGCAGAAGAACGTGAGACAGTTGCTTGTTTCTTTGACTTCCAGCTAACCAAAGAATTACCAATGAAAACACAGAAACCTGCCATGGATTTCCTTGTTTCTAGGCAGGCTGTCCAATCTGAGTCACAAAAGGCCTTGAGGTGTAGATCACATTGAGAGGAGAAGAGTATACCTTGCCCTATTGACCCTTTCACATATCTCAAAATTCGATGGGCAGCTTGCATGTGCACCTCACTTGGTCTGTCCATAAATTGGCTGAGTATGCCTACTGCATAAGTGATATCAGGTCTGGTTATGGTGAGGTAAATCAGCCTTCCCACAAGCCTTCTGTAGCTTGAGGGATCATTCAGTGAATCTAAAGCTGAGTGTGAAAGTTTGTGATTTGTTTCAATGGGTGTGCTTGTTGTTTTGCACCCAAGAAGCCCTGCATCCTCTAAGATCTCTAGGCAATATTTTCTTTGGCACAAGTGGATCCCAGCAGCTGACCTTGCAATTTCTAATCCCAAGAAAAATTTGAGGATGCCAAGGTCTTTAATTCTGAATTGAGAGTGTAGGTGGGCCTTTACTTTATCAATTTCTTTGATGTTGGAGCTGCCTATGACTATGTCATCAACATAGACAAGCAAGGCTATGAAACCATCCTCATTGTTTCTAGTGAAGAGAGAGTAATCTGATTTTGAGGGTTGGAACCCAACGGAGGTAAGGGATTCAGAAAATCTGGAGTGCCATTGCCTAGAAGCTTGCTTGAGTCCATAGAGTGATTTGTGGAGTTTGCAAACTAGCTTTCCCTTGGTGGTGGACTCCCCCTTACTGTGATAACCAGGAGGCAATTCCATATATATTTCCTCATCCAATTTTCCATGAAGGAAGGCATTGTGCACATCTAATTGATAAAGGTGCCAATTGAGGGTAGCAGCTAAGGCAAGAAACATACGGACAGTTGTGAATTTTGCAACTGGACTGAAAGTTTCTTGGTAGTCGAATCCTTTCCTTTGAGTGTAGCCTTTTGCTACTAATCTAGCCTTAGGCCCTCTACTGTACCATCAGACTTGAGTTTAATCTTATGGACATATTTCCATCCCATTGCCCTTTTTCCTTCAAGTAACACAATGATTGTCCAGGTGTCATTCTCCTCTAGGGTTTTGAGTTCAGCATTCATGGCATTTTGCCAATACTTAGACTTAGCAGCTTCTTGGTAGGTTTGAGGTTCTCAAAGGTGGGAGAGTGAGAGAGCAAGGGAATGGTGATGAGGGGAAAGATTTTTGTAGGAGAGGTAGTGATGGAGAGGATGAGCAGTAGGGATATGAAGTGAATGTGAAGATGGGTTGGTATGAGCTATCTGGCAGTGATAATCATAGAGATAAGCAGGTGGGTCTCGAGTTCTATCAGACCTCCTGAGGGTGATAGGTGCTGTGTTGATTTGTGGAGAGGCAGGTGATTGTGTGTAAGGTGAGGAGGGTGGAGGCAGGTTGTGTTCATCATTTTGTGAGGTAAATTCAGTGGTGTTATTTTCAGTAGGGGTTAAGGGAGTGAAATGTTGGGATGTGAAGGGAGAGGAGATGGATTCTTGTATAGGTATTGGAAGGACTAGGTTTTGAGTTGGTGGGGTGGTATAAAAAATTTGGTGTTGGACAGGGAAAAATGACTCATAAAAATCACATCCCTTGAGACAAAACAAGAGTGATCTTCAAGATCATAAACTTTGTATCCTTTGATTCCAGGTGGGTAGCCTATGAAAATACATTTTCTTGCTCGAGGATCTAGCTTACTTCTATGGTTCTTGATAGTGGATGCAAAGCATAGACATCCAAAGACCTTTAAGTGAGAATAGGAGGGAATAGATGAGAAGAGAGTTTCATAAGGAGACTTATTGTTGAGGACATGTGTAGGAATTCTATTGATGATGTGTGCTACAGTCAACACAGCATCTTCCCAAAATTTGAGTAGAAGAGAAGCTTGAAAAAGAAGGGCTCTGGCAGTGGAGAGAAGATGTTGATGCTTTCTCTCCACCACCCCATTTTGTTGAGGGGTGTAGATGCAAGTTCTTTGGTGTAAATGTCACAGTGAATTAGTTCAAAAGGAGTAGATGTGGAAATGGAGCTCAAATGGAAAGGTTTCCTTTTTTGTTTAGCCAAATGATAGATTGTGCATTGCATATCACTATTACATTTTACATTAGGAACATGGGATTGAATAACATTCATCTTTTGATGGGATACATGTCCTAATCTAAAATGCCACATATCAAAGTTTTGTGATTGACTAGAGCTTGAGTCTTCATTGTTGGTGTGCTAACTGGAAGTTTCTGTGTTTGATGGAAGGCCTTGAACAACATGACAGGAAGGGGGTTGAGGTTTGAGGAAATAGAGGCCATTGGAAACTTCAGCAAGACCAATTGTCATCCATGAAGATAGTTCCTGTATGAAGCAAAATTTCTCAAGAAAAATGATGCAAAGAGAAGAATCTTGGGTGAGCTTGCTGGCAGATATAAGATTGAAGGCAAAATTGGGCACACATAAGACATTTGTGAGGGTGAGTTTATCTGAAATTTTAACAGTGCCTATATGTGTCACCTCAGCATATGTTTTGTTTGGAAGGTGCACCTGAGTGTGTTTCTTACAAGTGATGGTGGTGAGCAGTGAAATGGAGCAGACCATGTGGTTTATGGCTCCAGTGTCGAGGATCCATTGTGAGTTTGATTTTTGGTTATTTCTTGCAGGAAAAAGATGGCATGCTTGTAAGACAGTTTCTATGTGAGGGGTTCTACCTGCCATGTTGGAGGAATGATAGCTAGGAGACTTGGCATCTGTGGCTGTTTGGAGGTTAGTGCTAGAATGGTTGGTTGGCATGTTCCTCTCCTTTGAGTTGAGCTGAAAAGTCTGAGCATTGAGAAGAGCTGCTATCTGCTGAATCAGTGCCTCAGTCAAAGGAAGTTGTGGGGCACTCGAGATGTTGTTTTCTTGGTTTTGAGCAGCAGCCTGGTTTGCTGAGTGAGTGTTTGGTCCATTAGTTGAGTACCCAGGTTTGGACTTGGTGAATTTGAAGTTGGGTGGGAATCCAACTAGTCGATAGCATTTCTCTCTTGTATGGCCCATCTTGCCACAATGGTAACAAGTAATGTCTGTCTTGTCTTTCTTCTTGGCTTGACCATGGTAAGCAGCCAGCACTAATGGTTCATTTGGGGGCATCACAAGGGATCTAGCCTCCCTTTGTCTTTCTTCCTGCAACACTAGAAAAAAGACTCTATCTAATGAAGGAATGGGACTCATAAGAATAATCTGACCTCTAATGGCATCATAGGTATCATTCAACCCCATTAAAAACTTGAAAATTGAATTTGTTTATTGGATTTCTCCTATGGATTCTAAGGCTTTACAAGTGCACAGGCCACATGAACAATGGGGTAGTGGCCTATAATTGTGCAGTTCTTTCCACATTGCATTAAGTTGGGTAAAGTAGTCACTCACGGATTGTGTTCCTTGAGTGATGGACCCTAGTTGCTGTTGTAGTTGATAGATACGCACATTGTCAGGTTGTGCAAACCTAGCTTTAAGCTTATCCCAAACTTCTTTGGCTAAGCTCACATATAGAACATTAGATGCAATTTCTTTTGAGATTGAGTTGAGAATCCAAGATAGGATCAAGTTGTTACAGCAGAGCCAAGGCACATAAAGGGTGTTGGTGAGTGCAGGAGTTTCAATGCTTCCATCCAAAAAACCAAGTTTGTTTTTTATGGAAATGGTTAAGGTGAATGAGATATTCCAAGAGAGGTAGTTAGGCCCTGTGAGGTGAGGTGTGACCACCATAGTGTTGGCATTATCACTGTGGTGCAAAAAGAAAGGGCTGTTGGGGTCCTCAGATGGGGAAGGTTTATGTTATGTTTCGGCCTCAACCATGGGAGCAATAAACTACAAGTAAGATGATGAAGATGATGTTTGATGATAGAAATGAAACAAGTAGGTTAGACTCGCTCTGATACCATGATAGAATTGCACCTTGAGAGAAGAGAAAATGAGAAAGGAAATCGAGAGAGTAACTGAGGCCAAAAAAAATGTTTGACTCTTTTCATTAATTGATGTTCTGCATTACACACTATCCCTTTATATATTGCACAAACCATATGGGTACAAAGATTAAGGAAAGAGGAAAAAGACAACTAAGTTTCTATTTCTAGTATACAATCAATTCTACAAAATGTACATAAACAGTAAAGTAACATTTTGGCACCAAAAGCATGCTGCAGGTTCCTCTTGCTTTATCATGGTGGTTGCTAGTCCAGCTTTTGCATCTTGTTAACTGCATATCCCTCTGTTGCAGTGTTGACAGAGTAGCCTTTTGTAGCAGTAATAGGGTTGCATTGCTTCTCCATGGACCTTAGGACATTCGAGTTTTGTGAACGATACTGGTTGACAATAAAAAACTGCTCAAGTGAAGGCCAGCGGTTTACGTGGAACCGAAACCTTGCATCTGGTGGCTTGCGTTGGGTTGTTCGCGGCATGGCCTAAAAAGGTGGACTGCACTGCTGGTGGGGACGCCTGGAAGGATTTGCAGTGGCTATATGCCGTGCTTGGAAGAGCTATCGATTGCTTAGCTTTCGGGTGGAGAAACAGAGGTGTTTCATGGCTTACAATGGTGGTCATAGGGAGGCGTTGGGCGGTGGTAAGGCAGTTTCCAATCGGTGGAGGATGACCTTGTAGCGCTCTCTGTGGTGGCTTTGGGTTGCAACAAAGAAAGTGGACATGGGAGAGTTTCTAGCACGGCATAGAGGAAACCAAGGCGGCGGTGATGTTCCTTGTGGCTGTCCAAGGCAGCGAAAAGAGGCAGTGATGTAGGGGCTATAGTTGAACATGGGGTAGCGGTTGTTGTGACTAGGAGGGAGATACCATGACAACTAAGAGCTCCACGAGACGTGAGATTTCTTCTGAGTATATTCCTTCTGAGTAGCATTTCCCTTTTGGTTTCACTTTCTCTATCTTTCGATAAACATTCCTTGACCCCATGATCTCTCCATTTTTCCGATTCTTGGATTCTCTGAGATTTCTTGCCTGTCTTTGAAGCCTAAAGCCCCGTGAGAGAGACGAAGAGTGAGAGAAAGAGATAACACAGGAGGAAGATACACAAGATTATGGCAGTATAATGGTGATTGACGTGGGCAGTGTCTCACAGTTGGGCTATGGTGCACGGCGTACAGAAACCGTATTGGTATCAAAATATTATTCCGAAACAATACACGAAACGGTACCAGTACTGAAATATTTCATTCCAGTGCCTTGACTGGTACGGCTTCCGGTACGGTATTCAAAACATTGAGTAAGACACACACACACACACACACACATATATATATATATATATATATTGTAGTGACTTAACTACATACCACATAATATTTATCAAACCAACCATATGTAATATATAGCACATATTAGTATATCATAGCACTTATTTAGAACTTAGAGTACGTGATTTGTGAACATTTAATAATATTAAAAAAATTCACATAGACGATTATAGATATTGTAAAATCTATTTTATATACATACCTTTCTCCCAACCTAAAGGTCTGTTTGGGATTGTGTTAGAGTTTTTAAAAAATATTTAAATAGTTTTAAAATTTCTTTAATGATAAAATTAAGTTGTTTGGATGTTACATATTAAAATACCTTTCTCCCAGATAACGTGAAACGTTAAAAGAAAATTTCATCAATAGACGAAAATACCCATATAACTTTTTTAGATAATTACAGTTTTGCCCTTTGATCTTATCATAGGCACAACACTACAACTTTCAAATTACTTTTCTGTCATGTCTACGTGAAAAATATTTTTTTATATTATTCCTAAACAAATGTAACATGTTTGAAAACATTTTATACATTTGATTACCAAACAATAAACGATAGACGCTTGGGGTATGTTTGGATGTGAAATACATCTTAAATCACAAATATTGAATAGTAATGAAAATTAAGTGAAAAGTAATGATAAAATTTATTATAAAGTCCGACTTTTCCGACGTGTCATGCATCCCGTGTCTTTCGGTTTTAAATTATGCACTTTTAGTTTTCTGGTATTTGTCATTGCGCCCGAAATGGCAGCTTTATTTCTGCGTGGCTCTCACCCAAGCTTATTTTTGGTATTAAACCATTTCACCAAGCCGTTGCACCGTGAAGCCAAGCAAGCATCTCAGCAAGCTGCACGTCTAACACCCAAACCAGTAAGGCAACCATCGTAAACGATAGGCACCAAGCTCAAAGCCCCACCGCACTATATCCACCACCGCCACCTTTAGTTGAAAACCCGAAACCAGCTGTGAACCCATAAGGGGAGTCACCGTTGCACCATTACCGTGATCAAACCGAGAGCCTCTGTTTTAGGAGGCCAAAAACATAGTCAACTGTTGCACCTCATGGCACAGAGGGATGTTCTGGGAAGGTGGGTGAGAAGTTGCAATATGGAGTGTGGTTAAGGGCTGAAGCAAAAATGGGGTCCAAGTTGAAAATAAGAGCAGCTAGTTTTGAAAGCAAGTGGAGAGTTGAGAGTGAGGGAGAAGGGGCAAAAGGGTTGTCCAGGATAAGGCAGAGGGAGAGGAAACTAAAAGGGGTGAGGGTGAGCAGAACACTGAGGAAGAGTGTGCCGAGGGGGAGAATCCTGAGTCTGGGTTTAGGGGAGGGGAATAGAGCAATGAAGTAAGGAGTAGTTTTACTAAAGGTACACCTGAAAAAAGAATGGAAGGGGTAGATAGATGGCCGATGGAAGCAAGCGGGGAAGGTAGGTGTCTGGAGTTAGAGGAGACTGTGCAAACAGTCACAATTGGTAAGAGTCAAGAAAAGCTTAATATGAAGACTAAGGGAGGGGGGGAAAGGAGAGCTAGAGAGAAAAGGGAGGACACCAACCACGGTGGAGGGGAAGTTACTAGAAAAAGGAAAAAAGAAAAGGTGATGAGGGGAGAAGAAGTGAAAAAAAAAAAAGATAAAAAAGGGAAGATGGGCAATGAAGGCTCAGAGGACAACTCTCAACCATTATTGGCGGAGGTTGGTCACCAGCCCCACCATTCTCAATGAAAATCTTAAGTTGGAACTGCCGAGGGCTTGAGAACCCTCGGACAGTTCAAGATCTCTACCTATTGGTGGAGGAGAAGAAACCCGATGCAGTTTTCCTAATGGAAACTAGATTAAAAGCAGTCAAGTATAATGGTTTAAAGAAGAGACTTAAGTATGAAGGATGTTTTGTGGTAGAACCAATGGGACAAAAAGAAGGTTTAGAACTTTTATGGAGCAATAAGGTCCATTTAGAAGTTTTGAATTACACACAAAGGCACATAAATTCATGGATTTCTAATGAGGTGGATTGCTCGAGGTGGCTGCTGACCTGTTATTATGGCCATCCTAAGACTCACAAAAGGGCTGAAGCTTGGGAGTTACTGTCATTCTTAAAGCCAAAAGGTTCTCAAGGTTGGTGTGTGCTAGGAGATTTCATTGAGATCTTAATTCATGATGAGAAGATAGGGGGCAAACCTAGACAAGAGAAACTCATGTAGAATTTCAGAAGAGTATTGGAGAAGGGAAACCTGTCAGACTTATAATGAGTGGGCAGCAAGTTCACATGGGGCAACAGACATGAGGATGCTTCATTCAGGAAAGAAAGGCTTGATAGGGCAGTAGCCAACCCCTCCTGGGTTCAGTTGTTTAAGGAATGCTGGGTGGAAGTGTTAATAGGTAGGAGTTCATATCATAGGCCAATCCTGCTGACCATGAACAGAAGGGACAGATTCATAAGGAAGGCTTGCAGAATTTTTAGATATGAAGCAAGCTGGGATAAGGAGGAGGGATGTGAGAAAGTAATCCAAGAGGCATGGAGGATTAATGAAGGAAGGAAAGGTTTACAAACCCCAATAATAGAACAGCTGGAAAGGTGTAGAGGGGCACTTTTGGGATGGAGTAAGCATTTCAAATTGGACAGGAGTCAGGAAATAAAGTTAAAATCAGAGGCACTGAAGAGGGTACAAGATGAAGAAAGCAGTCATAATGCAGCTGAAATAAAGAAGTTATAGAAAGAAATTGGAACTTTGCTTGAGAAGGAGGATATTAAGTAGAAACAAAGGGCTAAAAGAAACTGGTATGCACTGGGGGACAGAAACACAAAGTATTTCCTTGCATGTGCAAACCAGAGGAGGCAAAAGAACAAAATTAAACAGATTGAAGATGGCAAGGGAGAATTTGTAAAGACCAGGAGGGAGTTGAGGAAGCTTTCAAGGGTTATTTTGAGAACTTGTTCACTTCAACTCAGCTAAGTTCAAAAGAGATGGAAGACTACTTAAAACATATAGAACCTTGAGTTACAAGGGAGGCAAATGTGTAACACCCGTCCTTATGGTGACACTTTTTATAAAATGATTTTAGAAAAGAATGACGGGAATTATCGTTCGATTTAAAACATTTTACTTTCATACCCAGGGTGCAAGACTCTACGTTATAAAATAAAATGTGATTTGAGAATAAAAGAGGTTTACAACGGAAAACATTAGTCTTAAGATAAAAATGCCTCTCATACAATTAAACTCTCATGCCTAGACTTCTATACTCTTCCTCATGGGCCGTGTCTATCTTGACGCGTACTGCTCATTCAGATTCTGTGAGGAGAGGGGCATACAAAAAAATTAAAATGAGTCGATGACTTGTAAGCATTACTTCATATGGTTAAAATATAATAACATAGATTTTTATTCATGCATTCATCATACCATACATATTGTACATGCATCATGCATTCATTTAAAAACATCATTGGACGGGATTTTTCTTAAAAAAAAAAAAAAAACTTTCTCTTCGTAAAACGTTTCTCCCATCAGTGCCTTCATTTCTTAAAGAATGCTATGCATTCTTATATTCTTTCTTTTCACTTTCATTGGCTGGTATACACTGTTACTCCCCGTGTGTTGGGGTTAGCGATCTTCCTTTGGACTTGGACTCTGCCCGTGGCCGCTGGTTGTGAATCCTTTTTTAGTCAAGAGGCAGCACTATGTGCACTACCAGTACTACTTACCTGGCATTGCAATCTGCCCATTCATTCGGTACTCTTTTCATTCATTCATATAGCCGTTATGTATTTTCATGCATTAAAAGTTCATTTCGTTCAGTCCATTTATTTCAGGCCTTTCAGTCCTTCATTTTCAGTTCATTTTAGCTCTATTTTTCAGTTCATTTATGGAAAAACGTCATTTAAGAGCATGGGTTTAAACATCATCTTTTATGGCATCATTTAAAGCATCAGTTCATGGCATCCTTAAAACATCAATTCATAGGGACATTTTAAAACACTTTCTTCGCGTCAGTCAAAGCTTGAGACACAAGCTTCAACATTTCTTTTTATGGAAAATACATACAATAGATACTGTGTATAGTCATCCATTCACATGCGTACAATTAATACTTTAGGTGCGTAAAAAGGGGTTGCCTAGTAGGGTCGTACATACGTATACCTTTGAACACTTAACATGCTTTCGTAAAACATCTTTTGTGTCGTATCGTAAGGCATCGTAAAGTAAAAGCACTTCGTTTTCATTTTGTATCGTTTTGGAAAACTCTAGAAGAGTATGAATGTAATACTTACCTAGACTCCATGCTACTTTCATATCATGAAGTTCATTCATGTGCGTGTCAGATAGCAACATACATGCATACACATAACCTTGACGTCATTCTTTATCTAATGCATAAGTAATTAAACTTAGAAGACATAAACTACAATTCACTTGGAATACTCTCCTTCTATCCCTTGCTCTTATGTGCCTTTTACTATGTTAAAACCTTCCTTACGGTCACTACATCTTCCAAACTCAAGGTCTTATCTCGAGTGCTCATCCACTAAAGTGAAATCATGATTCACCCTAGGATTAAGACAAGATCTTCATCTTACTCTTCCTATTGACCACATTCCGACGCATGATTCTGACCGACGGAGTCACGCATCCCAATCCTAGATAATACACCCGTCACTACCTCCATGCACCTTAGCTCACACTAAATCCTCATTCCCATCCATACACACCACACGGCTCTAAGCCAACTCCGAGGCTTAAGTACCGTGTAATCATACTTAGGACAGATTACCCATTACATATGGTGAATCCGTCCAGCACATGTGTCTCACCAGATTACACATGTACCCTACCCCTTTATCACCTAAGACCAACATATAACACGTTGATCATATGCTCGTAGGGACAAGCGCCATGCTCCAATACCAACCTTTCCTTAACACGACTAGCTTGACTCTTCATGCTATCAGTCCCTTTTGATAGTTCATCCTAACACTTAACACGACAAGACTCCGTTCACAACTACGCCTTAGGTCACGTCATATAGCTCGAGACTACTCCCAAGCTATACCGTGACTGTGTCGCGTCACTCGACATCCCCCTACGTCATTTCTACACCAACTCCTAACTCATCACTAGTACGGTCCTCACGTACTCCTGTCACATCGTGACATCCTTTCACACCGTGACATCTCATGACGTTCCTGCTACGCCATTCCTACACTAGCTCCTTACCCATCACAAGCACTACTGCCAGTAACCATGTCACTTTGTTACATTCCCCAATCATGCTAACGCTATGCACTCTTACACTTGTACTGTCATTTCACACATACTCCCAATCATAAGTCAAACACAGTGACACTTGTCACCTCAGACTACATGCCATGTCTTAACTACCTCGAGACACTGTTCTACAGTTCCTGACACTACTCATCACGCTCTATACCCAACAATTACACAACAATCCTTACCTCTGCAACATGCCACACTGTGTATCACTGTACCTCATGGAGTACACCCCACGTGTATTTCCTTCACACACGCTACGCCACATCACCACTACGGCATACATGCCATATGGTGTATCACTCCACTACATGGAGTACACTCCACGTATACTCCCTTCACATTACTCTATACCACATAGAGTACACTCCACGTGTACTCTTCTCAATTCACACAACTCCACATCATCACTACAACACATACTTCACAACCACACCTTACAGCACGGTCCACAACACTAAGACTACAAAGATACGCCCAACACTTCACTACATGGCATATCACAATTACTAACAGCACAGTCCACAACCTAACCAACCAACTAACATCTAATATTAATAAAGAGGGATAGAGGGTCATACCATCGATGAGATTGACCCGTGCGTTACTCCCTGACCGTCACGGTTGATGACGTCGGAAGGGTCGTACAGGACGACTAACCCACGTACGGTGGCTATTTACCTTACATGGTGGTTGTTCGTTTGGATAGCTAAGTGTGGTCTTGGAAGGGCTCATGGTGGTCTCGTGGTGGCGGTGAAGGGCGTAACACGGTGTATCTAGCTGTGTACTATGGCTGTTAGCCAAGCACAGTGGCTAACCACCACGTAAAGTGGTGGTTGGGCTTAGGGCTAGGCTAGGTGATATGAACCCACTGGAATGAAATCTCTTGAACCTACAATCAATTTGAAAACTCCATAAGAAAGCCAAAATCAAGTCAATGGATGGAGAATCTAGATTCGATGAGAACTCGTTTCAAGAACCTAGATTATATTAAAATCTAGATCTGTTGAAGAACCCGTCTCAAGAACCCAGATTACAAAGGAGGAACGCTACAAAGGTTGTGATTTACCTTTGATAAGTTCAAAAGTTCAATTAAGAACAAAAGGAGTAAAACTCAACTCACAATGAATAAATTCATAAAAAATCATAAACTTCTTAAAATGAGGCAACAAAGAGTATTTAAACCAAAACCTAATTAAAATCCTAACCAAAATAAAACTCTAACTTCCAAAAATACCCCTGAGTGAATAGTGTCACGGCTACAGTGCGATGCTACAATAACTTGGCTATAGTACTTTTGAAACCCTAGTTCGCTACAGTACTTCTTAAAACCTTAGTTCAACAAAATAATAAATTTTCTAACATGCCCTTGAATAGACCCCCCTTAAGTCCATTTCATAATTAAACTCAATAATTCTAAAGTAAAAAAATAAGTCATTTAAATGAATTAAACAAGTTGAAACCCTTTAAGAGCCCAAAGCCTTTAAGTCTTGTCGTTACCCTCTTCCATAGCTTATCAAATGAATCAAAATTGGATCTTCATCCTTCAAGCCCATCTTGAATGTTGGGCTCTTGCTAAACTCGTCCCAAGTGGATTGCATCAATCCTTGAATTGCCACCTTGATCTTCTTGGCCCATCTAGAAGTTGCAAATGATCTTTAAGAGTAGGCTCATCTTGGTTCCCATTATTCCCTCTCTCCTTAAAAGGATTCGACCTCGAATCTCCACCTGGATCAAAGGGAAAATGGTTAGTAACATTAAAATAGTAGAAACATGATATTTTCCTGGAACATCCATTAGATATGCATTTTCATTAATTTGTTCAAGAATTTAGAAAAGTCCATCCAAGTTACTCCTGTCATCAACAGGTAATGGTACTAAATCTAAAGGAGTAAATAGATTAAGTCTATAAACAATTTCAAAAGGTGAAAATTGAGTAGTAGCATGAACACTCTAATTATATGTAAACTCAATGAATGACAAACAATACTCCCACAAATGTTCATGAAATATATCTAAAGCTTTCCTCACACCAAAATGACTACTCCATTTATATGTAAACTCATTGAAACGCAAATGATACTCTGCAAATGTTCATGCAACAAGTCAATGTATGGCAAATGATACTCACACAAACGTTCATGAAACACTTAAAGCTTTTCTTACACCAAAATGACCACTCCAATTATATGCAAACTCAATGAATGGCAAACAATACTCGCACAAACGTTCATGCAACACGTTAATCAATGACAAATGATACTTCCACAAATGTTCATGCAACACTTCAATGAATGGCAAATGATACTCCCACAAAAATTCATGCAACACATCAATGAATAACAAATGATACTTTCACAAACGTTCATGCAACACGTCATTGAATGACAAATGATACTCCCACAAACGTTCATGCAAAATATCAATGAATGACGAATGATATTTACACAAACGTTCATGCAGCACGTCATTGAATGCCAAATGATATTCCCACAAACGTTCATGCAATACAACAAAAGTCTTCCTTACACCAAGGTTACCCAACAAACCACCATGTCTATCGTACACAAGCAACTTACGTATAAAACTAGTAGGCATACAAAATCTATTCTCTCTAAACAAGTACCAATCTAGTTTATAGAACTTACCAAACGAAGCTTTCTCACATGTTCCATACACACTAGCAAAGCCATCATCATTAGCATGCAATTCCTTATCATATTCAAGTTTCAACAATTTTGTATCTAAAATGAAGACAAGGACATACCTTATTATTAAAGCATCAAGCACAAAATTTTCCTTACCTTGTGTGTATTTGAGTACATGAGGACAAGTATCAATACAGTTGTCCCACTTAGCATGCATTCTAGTCAGCAACTTACCTTGTCCATTCATGTGTGTCAATGACTCATGTTCTTGAAAGAAAGGTGGATTATGAATTGTCGCACCTGGCCCAAAATCAATGTAGAGCTCTATCTCCCTAATAGGTGGCAATCCACTAAACACATTGTTAGAAAATACGACCTCATATCCCTGCAACAAAGAGAAAACAATATTAGGCAAAGATACTTCAAGTTCGTTAGTACTAAGACTCGCCTTAGCATAAAAACTCACTTTTCTCTTTGTTTTTCTCTCACTTTCTTCACTCTCTCTTTTCTTTCCATTACTTTTTCTATTTCACTCACTCTTTCTGTTTCACTCTTTTTTTTTTCTATTACTCTAGTTTTCTTCAACTTTTTTTGTACTCTCGACCTCACAATTGTTTTCCAACTCATTCTCTCTTTTTCTTGAGGTCTTAACCTCACTGTCATTGTTTTTCTCTCTCTCTCATTTTCAGCCTCACTATTTCTTTTTTTCTCAATCTCACCTTTACACTTGCTTTTTAGCTCAATCTCACTTTCACTCTTGCTTTTTAGCTCAATTTCTTTTTCACTCTTTCTTTTTCGATCACTCTCACTCTTACTCTTTCTTTTTCGATCACTCTTACTCTTACTCTTTCTTTTTTGATCACTCTCTTTTTCACTCTTTTTTTTTTTAGCAACCTCACTTTTGAGTTCTAATTGGTCCCCATGGACCTGTGTTGGAGTTAAAGGAGCAAGTTTGATTATTTTTCCATCATTTTCAAAACTGTACATGTTCCTTAACCCATCATGGAACACCTTCCTATCAAACTGCCACGGTTTACCCAACAAAATATGGACAGCATGCATAAGAACTACATCACAAAGGATCATATCTTGGTATTTTCCAAATAAAAAGGAAACTAGCACTTGCTTATTTACCCTAACCTCCCCACAATCACTCAACCACTGCAACTTGTATAGTCTAGGGTGTTTTAAGGTAGGTAAATTCAATTTCTCAACTAAAATAGTGCAAGCCAAATTAATACAATTTCTCAAATCAATGATCATACCACATGCCTTGTTGTTGATGTGGCATCTAGTATGAAAAATGTTCTCGCTCTGCTTCTTTGTATCATCCATCTTAATTTGTGTATTGAGAGCACGCCTGTCAACAAGAGACTCATCATACTCTTCATTCTTACATTTATGTTCAATACAAGGCTCACTCCTCCTCCTCTTATCTCTCCTGCCTTGTAGATTTCTAATTACCATTTCTTGATGATCTATCATATCCTACACTTCACCCAACACCAAGTTTTACTGCTCAAACTTTTGTTGCATGGATTGCAACACAAAAGATGAGTTATCTACCATCTCTTTTGGTGAAGAGCCACTCCGGTGAGACATTGTAAAGTACTGTACAAAAGAATGTCAGTGGAAAACCTCACACACTCCCTTACGTGTTTACACTCGAATAATGACACTCCACTCGTGTTTTACTCTTAATTGGCTTTTTCCCGATAATAGTCTCACACTCTCTTGCCTTTTACCTCAATAGTTTTCCTGCTCAAGTTCTTTAAGAAGTAGTTGAACTAAATCAAGACAATAAAACCTTGTATTATTCCAACCAGTAATATAGATTCGAGAAACAAGAAACAATGAAGGCATAAAATGATGCGAGACTCAAGGAATTTATACAAGGGAAAAAGAAATTATGAAACAAGATACCAACTAGAAAAATGTATTCAGCCCCTTTGATGATAAACCTCAATCAATAAATATCTTTCTTTCTCTTTGTTGTAACTATGTAGCAACCTTTGAATATGCTACTTTTTCTTTTCTTTCTTTTTTTTTTTTTAATTTTTTTCCTTTTTTTTTTAATTTTTTCTTTTCCTTTCCTTTCCTTTCCTTTCTTTTCTTTCCTTTTCTTTTCTTTTCCTTTCTTTTCTTTTATTTTCTCTTCTTCTCTCTAATTAAATCACAAACAGCAATACTCAGTTGTGAAAATCAAGCAATTGAATTCAAGCACATAAGAATTGACAATGAAATAGAAGAGAATCAATGGAACGACACTCCAAGTAATTGACAAACTTAGAGATGCATGAAACTCTAGAATTTTGAAACCCTAGGTGATGCAAATTTCAGCCAAACCCAAAAACTCTAAGAATTTCGGCAGCCTACTTTTTGTTTTTGTTTTTTTATTTTTGGCAACCCTAGAACAATGAAGCCCTAGAATCAAAATTAAAGATGCAAGAATTAAAAGATAGAATTAGACCTAATTGGAAACCTTGCTCTGAATACCAAATGATGTGAACCCGCGAGAATGAAATCCCTTGAACCCACAATCAATTTGAAAACTCCCCAAGAAAGGTAAAATCAAGTTAATGGATGGAAAATCTAGACCCGATGAGAACCTAGATTATATTAAAATCTAGACCCGTTGAAGAACCCGTCTCAAGAACCCATATTACAAAGGAGAAACGCCACAAAGGTTGTGATTTACCTTTGATAAATTCAAAAGTTCAATTAAGAACAAGAGGAGTAAAACTCAACTCACAATGAATAAATTCATCAAAAATCATAAACTTCTTAAAATGAGGCAACAAAGAGTATTTAAACCAAAACCTAATTAAAACCCTAACCAAAATAAAGCCCTAACTTCCAAAAATACCCCTGAGTGAATAGTGCCTCTGCTACAGTGCGATGCTACAGTAACTCAGCTACAGTACTTTTGAAACCCTAGTTCGCTACAATACCTCTTAAAACCCTAGTTCAACAAAATAATAAATTTTCTAACATGCCCTTGAATAGACCCCCCTTAAGTCCATCTCATACTTAAACCCAATTATGAGAGGAGAAGAGAATCGGGTGAGGGAGAGGGCGCGGGCGGCATACGTTGGGGGAGAGGGATGAGAGAGAGAGAGGGAAGGGAAAAGTGAGGGAGAAAGAGAGGGGGCTTGGGTATTTAATCCAAGCCCTTCATCTTGGGATCCTCAAAACAATCTAACGGTGGGCTTTAAATACTGATTTGGAAATGCGTAAACATTAACCTAACTAAAAGCACTGAGAGGAATTAAGGTAAAATATTATTTAAATTAAACTTTAGTTTATAAAATAATATTCCTTTATCATTAATAAAATGATGAAGTCTTATTTAATATCTTTAAAAGAATAAAACCATTTAATTAATTAAAGGTTTCAACATAATTTAAATATCATAATATTTTAAATAGCTGCAAACATTTTAATAAATGATATTAAAATGATTTCCAACAATTATAATATTTTTGAAACTCTTCAAAAAGATTATAATTGTCTAATTTAAAATCAAGCTTAGTTCAATAATACTGGAAATAGCCTATATAAATATTTTCAGCGCAATAGAATTTGCTTATGTCAGAAGGAAGGAGCAAGGTATTACAAAATGACAAACTGCTCAGACCATTTAGCAAGGTGGAGATTAAGGAAGCAATAAAAAGCATGACACCTTTGAAGTCACCAGGTCTTGATGGTTTTAGAGCCTGTTTCTACCAAAACCATTGAGAAACAATTGGAGATGATGTGTGTGCAGCTGTGCTTGACCACCTCAATGGTAACACTTCTTTCTAACCTGTCAATTTTACCTATATTGCTCTAATTCCCAAGAAGGACCAAAAGTAGTAACTGAGTATAGGCCTATTAGCCTTTACAACGTTTTTTATAAAATTGTTTCCAAAGTGCTAGTTAACAGATTCAAAGGAGTTTTGAGAGAGATCATCTCAGGCAATCAAAGTACCTTCATATCTAGCAGAATTATTACTGACAATATCATGATTGCCTACGAGGTTTTGCATACCATGAAGGTGTTGAAGAAGGGAAAGAGAGGGAATATGGCCATTAAGCTAGACATGTCAAAAGTTTATGATGGAATAAAGTGGCCATTTGTGAAAGCAGTAATGAAAAAACTAGGTTTCTATGATGCTTTGGATAGAGCAAGTTATGGGTTGTATAACCTCAGTCTCATACTCTGTGCTAGTCAATGGATAGCTAGGTTAAAAAAAATTTCCTTTGAGGGGCTTGAGATAAGGGGATCCCCTATCCCCTTATTTGTTCATAATGTGTGCTGAAGGGTTAAGTTCACTGCTTAATCATTTAGATCTGATTGAGAATACTAAAGGGGTCACAGTTGTGAGAGGGGGAAGTAGAGTAAATCATCTGTTGTTTGCAGATGACTGCATTTTATTTGGGAGGGCTTGTGTTGAGGAATGGAAGAGATTGCAAGAGCTATTGCTAATGTATGAAAGAGCTTCTGGCCAATTTATGAATAAAGAGAAGACAATAGTATATTTCAATTCAAACACTCCAGTGGCAGACAAGAATTTAATCCTAAGTGAAGGGGGTCCATGGTGCAAGGCATCTATGAAAAATACCTTAGTTTACCAACCATAGTTGGTAAATCGACGTATAACACTTTTAGATGTCTCAAGGAGAGGGTGTGGCAGAAGATCAACAACTGGAAGAATTGCTTTCTGTCGGGGGCAAGGAAGGAGGTGTTCATCAAGGCAGTACTTCAAGCAATCCCTTCTTACACAATAAGTGTGTTTAAGCTGCCCAAAAAGCTATGTAAGGAGATCAATATCATGCTGTCCAAATTCTAGTGGGGAAATCAACAGAAAAGTAATTGGATACAATGGAGGAGTTGGGAAAAAATGGGGATAGCTAAGGGTAAGGGAGGTTTGGGGTTTAGAGATTTGGCTAGCTTCAACTTCGCTCTCCTTGCTAAACAGTCTTGGAGATTGCTACAAAGGCCTCACTCTTTGGTTGCTAAGATCTACAAAGAGAAATATTTCAAGAACACCTCCATCACAGAAGCAAAATTGGGGAATGCCCCCTCTATGATATGGACGAGTGTTTAGAGTTCATTGGGGTTACTGAATGAGGGGTTGAGGTGGAAAGTTGGGATGGAGCAAAAATCAACATTTGGGGTCAAAAATGGTTGCAAACTCCTTCAACCTTTTGTGTTCAATCCCTTATCTCGATCCTGGAAGCAAATGCAAAAGTTAGAGAACTAATTGATGATGATTCAAATGATTGGAATGAAGACCTAATCAGGTCAATATTCAATAAAGAAGAAGCCGAGCATATATGTAGTATCCCCATGAGCACTAGGGGTGTGGAGGACAAATTGATATGGGGTCCCTTAAGAAAAGGTGTTTTTTAGTTAAAAGTGCATGTTTTTTGAAAGAAAATAGAAAAAAGTCAATGGCGGGAAAGTCTTCAAGGGAGGCTGAGATGGATAGCAGGTGGAAGTCCATATGGGAAATGAAAGTTCCTGGTAAGGTGAAGCTTTTTATGTAGAAGGCAGGAAACAACCTCCTTCCTACCAGAGAAAACCTCTTTACAAAAAAAGTTATTGAAAACCCTTTATGCCCCATCTGTTTGAAATGGGAGGAGACTGTCATGCATGTTCTCTAGCTTTGGCCAGTAGCTAGTGATGTGTGGGCTGAGTCTCACAGAGCAATTTAGAAATCGGGTGCTATGGAGACTGACCTACTTATGCTTTGGGAAGATCTAGCAAGGAAGCTCAACAAAAATGAATTAGATGAAGTTGCAGTCATCATGAGGGGAGTGTGGATGCGAAGGAACAGATTTATTTTTGACAAAAAATTTCATAGCCCAAGTAGTATTATCAGATCTGCCAGAGAATCTCTAGAAGAATATCATTCAGTAGAGGAAGGGACAGCAGAAAGAAGTATGAGTAACCATTGAATTTCAATTGAAGTTATCCAGAAATGGTCACCACCAGGAGAGAATAGTTTTAAAGCTAATTGGGATGTAGCTTGTGATGTCAAACACATGAAAATGGGGATAGGAGTCATTATTAGAGACGAAAATGGGGAAGTCACAGTAGCTTATTGTGGAATCAGAGGCAATGTGGATCAACCAGTAATAGCAGAAGGAATTGCTCTTAGAAAAGCCATGAAACTTTGCAGTGACTTGGGACTCAACAAAGTGACATTTGAAGGGGATGCTCAAAACATCGTCAAAGTTGTTTATAACCCAGATGAAGAGTTATCATGCTATGGTAGTATCATTGAAGATTCAAAGTCTTTTTTATCTGCTTGGTCCAACTGGGCAGTTCAATATATACATAGAAACACAAATACAGTAGCACATTGTTTGGCTATGTTAGTTATACGATCAAATGTAGAGCAAGTACGGATAGAAGAGGCACCAACTTGTATTTTTTCTTATTTACAGAAAGACATGGAAGGTTTTGTAGACAATGTTCTATGATTGAATGAAAGAATGAGGTACTGTTTTCAAAAAATATATATATATATATATAGATAAATTAATTATATATGTATAAATTATATTTCAAAATAACATCAATGCAAGTCTTAAAAAGTTAAAACACATATTTATGAAACTCAATAATACTTCTAAGTTCTCAAGCCAACTATTAAAAAAAATCACTAATCTTCATCATGAAAAATGGGAGTAGGAATTTGATTTTTAGTTCTCAAGAAAATGAGATTAAAAAAAGTTAAGAAAATAATCTTCAAATGTGAGAATTGGAGTGAAAATTATGAAAATATAATAAAAATATAAAAAATACAAAATTTCGGTCGGTATACTGAAAATCGGTTGGTACACCGAAAATCAACCGGTATTAATCGAAACGCACCGAAATGACCAGTATTTAACTTTGTACGAAACATCTATCTCTTCATGCTGATTATTATTCCAACAAGGTAAATACCGGCCGTAGGTATTCAAAACCTTGGTTGTACTGCTTGCAAAATGGCTCTAAAACAAACAAAAAAAGGTGTGTTGCCCTCAAGAGAGACTGATGAGGTGGAGATAGCGTAAGTTTGCATGGCCCCAATGATTTGGGCCACACGTGATCTAATGGGAAGCAAGCAATGTCAACATGGCACTTAAGAGTTTTAAAAGTCACCTTAAAAGTCAATATAGCAATGTCAAAGTAGTATCAGCAAGGGTAATGAGCCATTTTTTTATCAAGTATATTAATTACCAAATAAATCTTTGTGGCCTTGTTATGATTTATAGCGTACTACATATTTCCCACTATCGTATAACATAAGAACAAAAGATATGTTGTTCAAGAATGAATAGAAAAATTTTCTCTAATTTGCTTGAGTGAAGTTTCTATTTAAAGCTCACTCGCTAAACTAAGTTGGACCTAAACTAAGATGTCCAGCGACAGTCTAACGAAGTCCCTACCGCAAGCTCACCAAACCCAACTGTCCTGCAGGGACTATCTAGCTAAAACAATCCGAAGTGCATATTTTGTAGTTTTTAGAGCAATTTATCAAGTGATAATTCTGATAAGACCCTACAATTACTTTAAGATGAAGATAAAATCAAATAGAGTAGTTTTTTAAGAAGTCTTAGATCTTAGAGATATGTGTTTTGTGTCCCTTATATAGATAATTGTAGGGTCTATAGATTATTAAGGAAACTTCAGCATATGCCATTGACAGCCCAGTTTGCCAACCCGATGACTTCCATGCAACATGATTTTCAGAAGCTTGATTTACGCCTTGATAGGCACTGCACCTATGTTTATATGATTCCTGTAAATCAGCGATATGTACATGATCCTAGGAGAGTTTGCCTTATACATGTTATACATAGCTATGGCTATAAATCTGTAATTACTCGACATACAATACACGAGAGTTTTTACCCAACATTGTCTTACTTCTTCCATGGTATCAGAGCGTCTTCGTGACCTCTATCTATTTTTGCTCAAATGGCTTCATCTCCTTCATCCGATTGTTCTTCTGTTAACCCAGTGAACATCCAGAGCCTTGTTACAATTAAGCTAACCAAAGACAATTATCTCTTGTGGAAAACTCAAGTCGTCCCTTACCTGCGTGGACAACGCTTGTTCGGTTTTGTTGATGGATCAAATCCATCTCCTCCCAACACCATACCCAATCCTAAAGCTGCATCATCGTCCGATGCTCTTCCAGAAATTCCAAACCCAAAGTTCAATACCTGGTTCCTCCAAGACCAGGCGGTACTCAACACCTTAGTGTCTTCCTTGTCAAAAGGCATCTTAGCCCAAATGGTAGGACTCTCTACCTCTAGAGAAGTGTGGCTTGCGCTGGAGCAAATCTGCTCATTCAACTGCTCAAGTCATCCAAACCCAACAATTTATGGCCACAACCAAGAAAGGAAACATGACCATCTCCGAATACTTCCAGAAAATGAAATCTTATTCGAACACTCTAGCTGCTATTGGCCAGCCTCTTCTGAACCAAGAGTGCACTTCCTATCTCCTTGGTGTCTTGACTCCACTTATGATGTAATTGTGACATCGATATCCACTCACATCGATCAAATGTCTACTAAAGAAATGTTCTCAATTTTGAGTCGTGTCTTGAGCAACATCAATCCACTCTTGAAACCATATTTGGATTAGCAAATGTTGCTATTCAAAACGATTCTCGCCATCATGGAGGAAAACAACACCACCAACAACGGTCTCCTCAACACAACCAACCAACTTATGAATAGAACAATTACTCCAGAGGACACGGTCGTGGTCACCGTGGACGAGGGAATCAATCCCATTCATCGGGCCAGTCTCAGTCTTCCTCTTCTACTCCTCGGCCTCCCTACCAAGTGTGTGGTAAGACTAGACACACAACTATTCAGTGTTACCATCGGTTTGACCAAGCCTACCAAGGTATACCTCCCAACATGGCTGCCTATTTGACTGCACCATCATCTACACCAGATGCAAACTAGTATCCTGATATTGGCTCCACAAATCATCTAACACATGCTTTTTAGAATCTCACCATCCATTCCGAGCCATACACAGGCAGTGACCAGATTCAAGTTGGTGACAGGGCAGGTTTGCATATCAACCACATTGGTTTAGCCACCCTTACCACTCCCTCAAAATCTCTCTCTTTATCCAATTTATTACATGTTCCTGCTATTAAAAAAAATTGATTTCCATGAGTCAGTTTACAAATGAGAACAATGTTTTTATTGAGTTTCACGCATCTAATTTTTTGGTGAAGTACGAAATCACGAGGACAATTCTGTTGTGTGGCCAAACTAAGGATGGCCTCTACACTTTTCCTTCCTCCATGCCATCCTCTCCATCTCCCCAAGCCAACACTTGTCAGCGTGCTTCTCTTGAAGTTTGGCATTGTAGGATGGGCCACCCTTCTTATTCAACAGTCCGACGACTCATCTCAAAATTCTCGCTTCCAGTCTCAACCAATAAAACTTTATGGGTGTGCTCCGTTTGCCAACAAGGGAAGAGCCATCGCCTTCCGTTCTTAGCTTCACAATCTTTTTCTCATTCTCTGCTTGAGTTAATTTTTTTTTTATGTATGGGGACCTTCCCCCACTTTGTCGACAAATGGGAATAAATATTATGTCTCTTTTGTTGATCACTTTAGCAAATTTACATGGCTTTTTCCTATTCCTCAAAAATCCGATGTCATGAAAGTTTTCTGTTCTTTTAAAAAATTAGTGGAACGCCAGTTTAATTGCCAAATTAAATCAGTACAAACCAACTGGGGTGGTGAATTTCGTTCATTACATACTTTCTTTGCCAACATTGGTATCCAACATTGCGTCACTTGTCCCCATACATCCGAACAAAATGCATCTGTTGAATGGAAACACCGCCACATTGTTGAAATAGGTCTTTCTCTCCTCTCCCATAGCAGTGTTCCTCACGGCAACATACCTCATAAATCGTCTCCCTACATCTCCCCTTGGCATCTCTCCCTTTTAAAAACTCTATAAACATTCCCCTGATTTTTCTCTCCTAAAAATCTTTGGGTGCACCTGCTTCCCTTACCTTCATCCTTTCAATCAACATAAACTTGATTTTCACTCCAAGCGTTGCATCTTTCTTGGCTTCAGTAACCTTCATCGTGGCTACAAATGTTTAGACCTCAGCACTGGCAGAATATTTGTATCTCACCACGTGGTCTTTGACGAACATTCATTTCTGTTTCGCACCCATAATCCTCAACATAATCTACTGGAAGCTCACCCTCCAGAAACCACAAACCTCCCACTACTTTTACCTCTGTCGTCTACCCATATGGAGGACATGTCCTCAATTGAAACGACGTCGCCCCCCTTTCTTCTTCGTCTACCTCTTCTCCACTACCTGACCTCACCAAAACTCTCATGCAATAATCTGCATCAAGTTCTCTCCCAACATCACCCTCAATCTCTTTCCCTCAATCTCCTATGATTGCTGCTGCTGCGGAATCCTCGACGCCTCGTGCTCATCCGATGATGACAAGAGCCCAGAATCACATTGTGAAACCAAAAACATACACTAACGGCACTGTAAGATATCCTCTGCCTTAGACCTTCCTCACCACCAGCTCCATCCCAGAAACACCCTCCTCTTATTCTTAAGCTTCCAAACATGCTGAGTGCGTGCTGCAATGGATGAGGAGTTTTCTACCCTCATGAAAAATGGAAAGTGGTCTTTAGTTCCTGTCCAACCAGGTATGAACATTGTTGGCTGTATGTGGATATTCAAATCCAATGGGACTCTTGACTGACGCAAAGCACGGGTGGTCGCCAAGGTGTATCACTATCAACACGGTGTTGATTTTGCCGACACCTTCAGCCACGTGGTTAAACCCACAACAATTCGGTTGGTGCTCAGCATTGCAGTTTCTCACAATTGGCCCATACGACAAATTGACATCTAGAATGCTTTCCTCCATGGGAACTTGTCTGAAGAAGTCTACATCCACCAACCTATTGGCTATGTACACCTGAGTTTCCCTCACCGTGTCTGTCGATTACATAAAGCACTGTATGGCCTCAAGCAAGCCCCCAGGGCCTAGTATTCTCGGCTTAGTGAGCACATTAGCACTCTTGGTTTTAACAACTCTGCCTCGGACTCTTCTTTGTTTATTTATCGGAAAAGTTCAGTCACTCTCTATGTACTGTCTAGATAGATGATATCTTGATTACTAGGTCTAGCTCCTCTGCCATCTGCAAACTGATCTCTGATCTCACAAACATGCTCACTACTAAGCTCGTGTCCTCACCAATGTCTTCCTCACAGCAACTTTCTCTTTTCTCTGGATCTCCATGTGCTGACCCTTCATTATACCGCAACGTTGTTGAAGCTCTACAGTACCTGTCCTTGACCCATCCAGACATCTCGTTTGCTGTCAACAAAGTGTGCCAGTTCATGCACAAGCCCGCCGAAGAACACTGGACAGGGGTCAAACGAATTCTAAGGTATCTCAAATTCACCATTGATTTTGGTTTACAACTTCAACCAAGCACTTCCACCCAGCTCTCCATCTATTTAGACGTCGATTGGGTAGGTTGCCCTGACAATCAGAAATCCACTTCTGGCTTCTGCATCTACTTCGAATGTAATCTGGTGTCCTGGAGTTCCAAAAAGCAATCTATGGTTGCTCGGTCCAGTAGTACCGAAATGGTATACTGCGTCGTGGCTCATGCCACTGCTGATTCTCTATGGTTACAAACCCTTTTACTTGAACTTGGCATCTATCTGTCCCAATGTCCGGTTCTGTGGTGTGATAATATAGGGGCGACATACTTAACAACCCACCTAGTGTTCCATGCTCACACAAAGCAGGTCGATATTGACTATCACTTCGTACGTGAAAAAGTTCAGCAAAAATCACTAGAAGTGAAGTTCATCTCTAGCAAAGATCAGTTGATTGACGGGCTTACCAAACCGCTTGTTTCTACTAGGTTCTCTTACCTTCGGACCAAGCTCAACGTTCTTCCCTCTCCGTTGAGCTTGTAGGGGCGTATTAAAGAAACTTCAGCATATGCCATTGATAGCCTAGTTTGCTAGCCCGATGACTCCCATGCAACATGATTTCGGAAGCTTGATTTACGTCTTGATAGGCACTGCACCTATGTTTATATGATTCTTGTAAATCAACGATATGTACATGATTCTAGGAGAGTTTACCTTATACATGTTATACATAGCTATGGCTATAAATCTGTAATTGCTTGACATACAATACACAGGAGTTTTTACCCAACATTGTCTTACTTCTTTTATAGATAATGTCTCTTTTACTCAAGGTGAGGAAGACTTTGAAATTATAAACCCACATTTGGTTAAAAAATAAACGGAGGTAGCATGTTAGCATTAAATAAAATGCTTGAGCAAAAAATTTTCATGGCCAAGTAATTTTTCATGTTCTAGCATTATATAAAAACTTTTCCATTGCATGACGATGCTAGATAAAAGCAGTAATTGTAATGTTTATGAGATAATTGCTTGATGTTTAAGAAAATAAATTAATGGTGCTTAATAGAAAAAACTTACATTGGAATATTGGTCTAATGCTTAAATGTCAATAACTAAGTTAGCTATTTTTAGTTATTGTGCAACGGATATATAAATACCTTGAAATTGACTTGTTTTTATGATAATCCTTGTAAATCTGGAAAGATCGATATTGGATTACATGTGGAGCCTGGTTTGTGAATAGAAAAGACGCAGACAGAGGTTTGCTCAAGATGCGCTTGATAGTGGGCTCAAGCGATGGTGAGACAAATTATTTGCTTAAGGCTCACACAATAGTGGGCTCGAGCGAAGAACCTAGTTTTGCCGTTTAGGATTTCCAGCACCGTTTACACTATATAATGTTTATTCTTTTGGAGGTGTGTTCAGCAATTCAGAGTGAACAAAAGAGGTAAAGATGTGAGAGCATATCGAGAGAGTGAAAAAGTCCTAGAGAGTGAGAGTTGAGATTGTGTGCATAGAGTGGTACTCTTGTAACTCACTATGTGAGATTGTAATCTTCTTTGGAATAAAATTCCCTGCAACTCTGTGACGTAAGCACATTGTTGAGCTACATTAATTTTGTGTCATGTGACTGTTGCTTTTATTTGTTTGTCATCGCTAGTTTCACAACAATTGGTATCAAGAGCTAAGGTTCAAATTTGAGTGAGAACGATGGATAGAGACGAAGTGAAAGCACCTGGGATCAAGAAGTTTGATGGCACTAATTTCGGGTACTGGAGGATGCAGATAGAGGACTATCTCTATGGGAAGAGACTCCATCTTCCACTGTTTCGATAGAAGTTGGAAAGCATGGACAATATTGAGTGGAATCTGTTGGATTGACAGGTTCTGGGGGTTCACAACATTATTAAGGAGAGAACCACAATGAATCTCATAGCAACTTTGTCATATATGTATGAAAAGCTGTCAGCAAATAACAAGGTGTATTTTATGAAGAAGTTCAATCTGAAGATGTCAAAAGGTATGTATGTGGCCCACCACTTGAATGACTTTAATTTGATCACAAATCAATTGTCTTCCGCAGAGAATGAGTTTGATGATGAGATCAAACGTTGATTCTATTGGCATCGCTGTCAAATAGTTTGGAGACTATGAGGATAGCAATGAATAGTTCAGCCGGTAAGATGAAATTGAATTACGATAACGTACATGACATGATTCTTGTTGAGTAGGTACACAGAAGAGACTTTAGTGAGTTATCGGCTTCAGGATTGGCCCTGAACGTTAACTATTGGGCAGGAAATATGACAGGTCAAATTCCAAGAACAAGGGTAGGAGCAAGACGAAATCTGAGCAACAAATCACTTACTAGAGTTGTTGAAAGTCAAGCTACATCAAGAGAGACTGTTGGAATTAGGAAAGTACTGAAAATGATATTGTGAATGCGGAGACAAAGCTTGGATGTGGATTGTGGCTGTTGGACTGGACATGAAGGAAGCCCTCAATGCAGGAGATATTGGCTATGTTTAAGAAAGAGAGATCTGACGGTCTGTGGGTTAGGCACGAGTGCCTTTGGGTTGGGTAGAAATTAGGTGAAAACGTGGGAGAAAATCAGAGTGCAGGGCATAGGGCTTGCAGGTGGAGGCATGGGTCAACTGAATGGTGATATGACACGCTAGATGATAGGTTGTGCTTCCGGCATTTGAAAATCACATATTAATATTGCACTATAAATCTTTAAAAATTTCTACAAATCCAATTGACAATTTGTTGTGTAATTATGATCCTAAACACCTAAAAAAAAATTCAAGTAATTTTGGGGTTTACTTTAAGGATCACAAATTGACTTAACTCTCTAATATGAAATTTCAACTAATAAAATCTGCAATATTCACGTATTTCAATAATCCAAAATTATTAAGAATTTTCCTAATATTGGTCTATTACAACCATCCAAAATAATCCGCTAAACCTTAACAGGGCAAAAATAAAATTTTGGGTCGATGGGCCTAACTAATCGTTATATAGATGCTAATCGTTATTAAGACAATCAGCCAGTGATAAGCGACATGGTTCAATTGTTATACAGAGAGAGAGAGAGAGAGAAAGAGCTCTTTCACGAATTAAAATGGCTATACAACATTACACACAATAGTTCGACATAATAGATGTCAACGTTGAAGCTAAAAGCTAAATTTCTAATAGGAAAAATGGAGTTCAAGCACAGGTTTTAATGCACCACTTCCAACAGACTTGACCAGCAAAGTAGGCAGCAACTTTTGGGAAAAGACCTATATATGCAAGTGCAGCTTTCGACATTTATTTGGAAACAAAACGCATATGCCTACTCCAGTTCGTTCCTGTCAAAGCCAGCATTTTTGGACACCTGCGTTATGCAGACGTGAGAGCTTATAAACTATCAGATAATTACAGTATGAAATTACCATAACGAACATATGTTGAAACTCAACTTAAAAAAAATTGATTTGCAAAATCTTAAAAAAAGCAATTAAATACTAAAATGACTCCTCAATTTTACTATACTAGCTCGATTCCCACACGAAAAATGTATCAAGTTTAAGTGAGTAAACGAATGCTAGAACACCATAATATGCATGTCTATAATAGTCTAACAATAACTCATGTCAAAGTGAAAATCATAGCCTAGTAGGACACAACTGAACAATCAAAAGAGTCTAACAACACATGTCCAACCAAGGGAAATAGTTCGACAGCATACACCAACATAGATGTTTAGTCCAAGTTTTTTTATTGTCTACGAGGACCCATCAAAACCAGAACCCAAAATACTGTAAATGCAACTACACCATCTTCATGACATTATCATGGATGGAAACAAGGCTACAGCAATAATGTGCATAGAGAGCAAAAGTGCTCTCCACCCAGGCGAGCACCAAGGGAGGCAAAGTGCCCACCACATAAGCAAGCACCATGAAGGAGCATGAAGCTCGCCACCTCAATGAGCAACGTGGAAAGGGAAAGTGCTCAACCCCCAAGTGAGAACCAAGGGAAGCAAAGTGCTCGACACCCAGGCAAGCACCATGGGAGGCAAAGTGTTCATACCCCAGGAGAGGACCATAGGAAGCAAAGTGCTCGCCACCTAAGCAAGAACTGTGGGATCAAAAGTGATCACCACCTCGACGAGAGCCATGGCAGACAAAGTGCTCGTCGCCTCGGCAAGCATCATGAAGGAGTGTGATGCTCACATCCTCAGCAAGCATTGTGGAGAGGAACAGAGCTCGTCCCCTAGGCAAGCGCAATGGAAAACAAAAGTGCTCGCCACATTAGTGAGCACCCTGGGAGGAAAAGTGCTAGCCTCCCAGGCGACCACCGTGAATCAGCATGAAGCTTGCCACCTCGGTGAGCAATGCAGAAAGGGAAAGTGCTCGCCTTGGATGGAGAGCAACAAGGGAAGCAAAGTGCTCGTACCCCAGGCGATCACTGTGAGAACAAAAGTGCTCATCACCTCTGTGAGAGAAAAATTGCTCATCACTTCGGCGAGCATCGTGAAGGAGCATCAAGCTCACCCCCTTGGCTTGTGAAGAGGTAAAGTACTCACCCCCGAGACGAGCACAATGAAGAGCAAAAATGCTCGCCACCTAGGTGAGCACCACGAGAGGCAAAAGTGATTGTCATTTTGGCAAGGACCATGAAGGAGCATGAAGCTCAACACCTCACTAAGCATCGTAGAAAGGGAAACTGCTCACCAAGCGAGTGAGCACTATAGAGAGCAAACGTAATCACCACCTTGGCAAAACACCATGGGAGGCAAAGTGCTCCCCCGCCAGACAAGCACCATGGAGAGCAAAAGTGTTTGCCACCAAGCGAGCACCATTGATGCAGTGGTCGATCCCTGGGTCGCTCTAAACCCATGTCGACGCAGTGGCCCATCCCTGGGTCGATCTAAACCCATGTCGACGCTGTGGTCCATCCCTTGGTCAAACTAGATGATGCATGGCAGCACCGTTGTTTATCTTTGGTAGATATGGACCCTTGGCTATGCCGTGGTTCTATTCGTGGGTTAATATCAACACACGGTAGCACCCAGACAAGAACCATGGGTCGATCTAGATGCATGGCGGTGCCATGGTCCATCTTTGGGTAGATGTGGACCCTCGATGGTGCCGTGGGTTGATATCAACACATAGCGCTGCCGTTGCCATGCATCTCCACACCACCAAATGTTCCCTGCCTACCTGCTTATAAATAGCAACCATCACCACCTCTACGACACAACATTACTACTCTCAACTGCTCTTGATTGCGTTGACCCACCGTGTCGTGGGTCACTAGTTCTCATGTTTGGGTGATGCTTTCAAGGAGCAAAAATGAAGAGTGAAATGAGCAATTACATTTTTGTGTTGAAGAGACAGTAAAAAGGAATAAGACAACCTTTTTCATGGCAGAGCGTTTATAAAGGGAGCTGACAAGAGAAAGAAGAAAGTATGCAAGTGAAAAGGCTCTATGCAGAGCTGAAAAGATAGTAGAAGAGAGCAAGTAAGCTAATAATAGAGTCAATTTCATAAAATGGGCACAAAAAATAGAACGACATTTGAGTATGTCCATCAATTTTACAGGCCCATTGTTAGTAGCAAGTGCAATTTTAAGGTTCGAGGTCAGATATTTGAACAAATTTTAAGGTTCAGGGTCATTGAGAATCATGTTAGATGTATAAGGTGACGATAATGACCAACAAATAAGTTTTTTTACGTAATCAAATAACTCTAAAAATATGAAAAGGGGCAATTTTGGCAGCAAGCCTAGAAGAAAAATGCAAAATGTGATGCAAAACTCACTCTTTTATTATAAGTATAGATTTTTAGAAGCCTCTTTAGATGTACAATTACTCCCTAACTTTGACCACAATTATCAATCAACTCATTTCGTCTATATTCTGTCAACATGGCTAACAAGTAGGGGTGCTGGGAGGGCACCTGCACCCGGCCTACTTGGCACCCGCATCAAGCAGATAGGCCACCCACCCGACCCACTTGGGATACATGTTTGCCCGCATATACATACATAAATATATATATAGGGTGCGATCATAAAACACTTATCAAAAAATATATATATATTTTTAAATGAATATCAAGGGAATTAGACCAAGTTACATAACCTAAATCTACTCCCCCCCCCCCCCCCCCCCCCCCCCCCCCCCCAAAACACATTTCCTCCCCTCCTCCGTTTCTCAAATTTCTCATTCTCATGCTCTTCAGGCTTCCACCGCTGTTGCATCATCACTGTTACCATCACCATAGCCCGTCGTTTGCTCACTTTCCACTCTTAGCCCTCAGGTAAGAATCTCCCTCATTCTAACTTCTCTCTAGTCTCTTCGAAGTGCTAATTTCTCCCTCGTTCTTTGTTGTTGTCGATCGCTCACATCTCCTTTGGCGCAACCTGTCACCATCATCGTTCCCACTTCCCATTGAGGCCCACGATCCACGAGTGGGTGGATGGCCTGTAGGCAAATTAGCTCGCCCAAAATTTAACGGGCCTACCTGCTCCCTTACTAACAAGTTTGCACTAACATTGACACCACGTCATAGCAATGAACATGAGATTGCATGTTGACTAAAACATGTCAACACATCATCACCACATTAAAAAAATAATAATAATGAGGCAAATAAAAAATAAAGAAACCTTTCCCCACGAGGAGGGGTGACAGGCGTGAGCCCCTCCTGAAGGATGGGGCAGGACCCCCCATGGGAAATCTATTTAGTTGATAGAATATGAATAAAATAAGCCGATTGAAAATAATGATCAATCAAGGGCATAAATTGAAAAAAATAAATAAAACATGGGAAGATTATATTTAACTCCAAAGATAACGCATGAACTTCAGAGTGTGACTTTCATCAAAATTATCAGGAAATAAGTTACTATTCTCAATGAGGCAATACTTAAAAACGAAAGTATAACTGGAATCAGACAATCATGGTAAAAATTATGATGAAAGGTTAAATGAAGACATAGCTAATCATTTGTCATAGATTCAACATCAATATAAATAATGTACCACACAGTTATATGGCTATGACTTATCGAAGATAATGACCATAATTTATGTTAAGAGCTGAATGGCAGAAGGAGACAAGTATGACATTGAAGAAAAAAGAAGAGCATTGACTTGGAAATGTGCAAAAACTGTATTTCAACTCATAGAGAACATTGAACAGAAAAAAAAAAAAAAAAAAAAAAAAAAAAAGCAATAAACATACTAAGAGAACACAGACCAAACAATGCCTAATGCATATGAACTGAAAAATGACCACACATTAAAATTTTAGACTTTAATGTGAAATTAGGGTCAACCTTTGTTTTTTATTAGGTAATTACTTTACCCAAATATATATATATTTTTAGCTGTACCATTTGGTTTCAGGATAAATATTTTGTTTATAGAGCTTGATGTTGCATTTCACTGGTAAGTGTACAGAAGTATTTATCGATTAAACCACCAAGGATTGTTTCCACACAATATGATAATTTGACCGCACTTGGACAAAATACTGTTATATCAGTACCTTTTTTGCATTTATTCACACCTATGTAATATTCACTACCTATGGTAAATTTTTTCCACAACTTGAAGAAATATCACTTGAAATCAATACAGGTAAAGAACTAGCTTGTGGGAGATATTTAAAAAGAAAAAAAATATTTAGGTATCCATTACTTTTTAACAAAAATTGCAGTTCAAGGTCACTGGCAGGCTGAACCGAGGGCTTGAAAAACTTTCTATAAAAGGCGGCTACTGTAAAACTAACATATATTTCAAACCATGTTTTCTTAAGAATTTTATCCTAGGAAAATAGTAAGGTTTTTCTAAGAAGCATAGGGTCCTAGCTTATGGTGCTTGGCATGGTTTTCTGCTCTGTTAAACAAGGGAAATGATTAGCACAGTCCTAGGGTGTGAAATCCCCGAGCGCTCCTTTTGAAAAAAGTGGACAAATCTGGAACCCAATGAAAAAACACACTTTTTAATAGTAGACCCTACTTTTTTTCAAAGGGAGTGCGCAGGGTTTGCATATCCTAGGGTTGTATCTAGCTAGCATTACTCGTTAGACAATTGCCTTAACCAAGAAAGGCAAAGTTAAATGCATGCTTTAGCACCTAGGAAGTAACTCATTTGGCATGTTTATACTTTCTTTTTCCATTTTCAGACTTACTTTTGGCTTAGAAACTCAATTCCTTTTTACATTTGTTACATTTTTCTTCTAAGAAACTTTCTTCTTTCTAGTTGTACGAGTTTCGTTCTATAACCCACAGCTTCCTAGTAAAAACTTATGATGAGTAACATAGAGATTTTATCAAGGATTCTTTTTTTTATAAGTAATAATATCATATATATATATATATCAATAGGAGTAACCAAATACACTGGACGTATACAAGAAAACACCTAACCCATACAAGAGAGTCCCATATGACCCAAAAAGCCCAGGAAACCTACCCAAAATACACCAAACCCGAATTGGAGTGTAACACACCTCCCCAACCACAGCCCCTTATTTCCATAAAACTAATCCTCTACCCGAACATCCCACTACGAGAACGTCTTCACAATGCCCTCCCTTTAGTCTTCCCTCGACTTGAGCTACCTCCCTTAGTATCATAGCTGATTGCCCATGAAAGACACTTTAACTCCCTGCTTTTCTTAAAATTTGATTTGGTTTCAAGTGTGTGGCTCGCCTCAATCGCAGTGAGTAATGCTTTAAATTGGTCTTCGTATTCTCCATGTTCTCCATATGAAAGCCCCAGGACTTGCTGAAACCTGTTAACTTTATTCAGAACCAAATCCGATGGTGAACCCGCATATCGTTTATCGGAGGAAGAGAAACCAGGGGAACAACATTTTCCCCAGCCACAGTACCCAACTGCACTCCCGACTCTAAACCTTCCCCCACACGAGGCACCAACGACAAATCGATAATTTCCTTTCCGCCATATGGTTGCTCGACAGCTATATGGTTGTTGTCCATTGTTTCTGTCACCATTACAGGTTCCTCCCCTCCGTCAACAGCTCCCTCGGGAATAGAACAGGTAGGGGAAGTACTACCTTCTGTGACCCTGTTTGAATCTTCTAAAAGAGGCTCGACTGTTTCTTCCAAAGTACTCAAGACCTTGGAGGGACTCCCATCTTCAACTAAAAATGAACCCTAGACAGAAGTACCAACCCCATCTGCATCTGGTGCCTGAGGCCCTACAGCTCCCTCAAGAGGCATAGTGACACTGGCATGGACAAAGATGTCAGCGTCCAACGACCCTATTTGTGACGGCATTGAAACGCCCTTTGCCAGCACACTTGTGGCCTCCAAACATAAAGGATCTAACCCCCACCCTCCCTCATCCATTCTCGACCCACCACCAAAAGCCACGACTAGGTCCAGGCCCTTATCCACTTTAATCATCAAATCTCTCACATACTCCATAACTCCCTTTAATTGAGCTTTGACATCCCACAAAACCCCCTCCACCTCTCCCAATGTCACCTGACGGCCTTTGTCTTCTACAAGTGCCTTACCCTTTCCTTCTGCTGCTAAGCTGATCTCGATTGCTACCCGCCAGTGACCTCAACACCACAGCGTATGAAGCACCTTTGACTGAGGAAGGCCTTCCCACTGTTTTTCCATCAACAAACTCCCCACTTCGAATAGTGGCTTTGGACTCAATAACACTTCGAATGGATTGCAGAAAGCCTTTCCATCCAATGCAATTTGCGCCCTACCAAATCACCAACAAATATTTCCTTCTTCCATTCCGGAATTCTAAGAGTTGCAAAAAACTGGCCCTTGCGTTAACATGATGTTGAATGATAAAAACTCCATTACCCATCCTTAGCTCTCTGAAGAAACCTTCATGACAGTTAAGTTCTAAACAATCCACAATCCCCTTAGCCACCCACGAAACTGTCATTCCCCCTAGACACATGAACTTAGCTATCCTTTTACTACGTTCACAAATACGGAAACTATTTCTTTCATAAAAACGAAAGTTTTTTATTTCACTTTCAACCACCTCTCGCCTACCAACTGAGACGAATCCACATTGCATATTGTCATCGTCAAATCCCATTGCAAATTTGTGCCCACTGCTCCTGCTTCATCCTCTTAAGGTAAAAAGCATACCTGTGCCCACAAAATGGACTCCCGATCGCCAGAGTCTGTCAAGTTGCGGGGTGCCTACTGTGTTAACTGAAAAAACAGAAGAAAACTCAGGTCGCAGGTCGCAGGCAAAGGCTCAGGTCGACCTCGCAAGAACCAGATTTGTGCCGACTAAATGCACCTCAAAAATCCCGGTCGCCAGAGGGGAACCGTCGTTGGAGGGCCCTCAAAAGAGACGCCGGAGCCCATTGACCTTGTCTTGGCCGGTGGTACAAAGTCACTCGCCAGTGTTTGAGGGCACGACGCCAAAGGGCTCCGAGAAAGATAGAGAGAGAAGTCTTGCGAAAAATCTAGGTCGCCAGAGCCAGGACCTACGCCAGACGGCCCTCAACGCTGTCATCGGGGCTTGTCAACCTTGTCTAGGCCAGTGGTGCGGTGTCACTCGCCGGTGGTCGACGTCATATCCAGAAATGACAGAGAACTAGAGAAAAAAAAAATAGGTCACTGGCACTAGGACCTACGCCAGACAACCCTTAGCGAGGTCACCGGAGTCCGTCGACCTTGTCTGTGCCGGTGGTGAGGGGTCACTCGCCGGTCTAAGGTGGTTGCAAGATGGCGGCTGTTCTTTTCTCTCTGTAGGGTTTTCTCTTGCTAGGTTTTCTCTCTGTAGGATTTCTGCAGTCTATCTTTTATTAATGTTGAAAAGGGTGCTACCCCAATACACAAGTATCTTGATATCCACTTAACATTCAAGAGGAAATAGAGCTAGGAGTTCTTGAAAAGTAGAAATAGAAAAAGCAACACCATATTGGGCCATTATCCAAAGATAAAGGATGTTAAGAACAAAGTTTTAAATTCCGCTTCGGCGACGGTTTCGGTTAAGCTATTGGAACAGAATATTTCGGTACCAGTTCGTTTCGAGATAATCGTTATATAGATAAATTATATATATATATATAAATATAAACAGTTACATATATATATATATATAAAGAGAAAAACTGTATTACAAAATAACATCAATGCAAGTCTTAAAAACATACATATCTAAAAAACTTAACAATACTCCTAAGTTCTCAATCCAACTGTTAAAAAATGCACCCCATAAAGAATGAAAGTGAATCTTAATTGAAAGTTAATTGAAATCCAATTAAGATCCACAATAATAATGATTTCATGTTCTGATGGATATTTCAATTTAACCCCAAAATAAATAATTTGGAAATCCAAATATTCTCTCTCTCTTTCTTTCTTTTTTAAGACCAGTTGCCAATTCAAATATTCACCAGCCACATGCCAAAAGAGGTGATATTATGAAGCATATTTATAAGCGTAAGAGAAAAACACAGCGGCCGATGATGAAGCAAGATGGCACTAATAACAACACAACTGATAAAAATAATAAAAAACTGACAAGAAATGACAACTGCACAAATATGACAAAGCTGACAAGAAATGACATAGTAGAGGTGATTTCTCTAGGAAGGAGAACCGAGAACGGGAGATACCATTTTGTCCCTCCTTTTTCAAATTATTTACGAAAATACCATTCAAGTATATTCTGGACGAAATAAGCATTCCGACTGGAATACCAGAAACTGGCCGGAATGGCTGGAATTTGATCCGAGATGAAATATCAACCTACACTGTGCCGGTTACTGTTCTGGCATGAAAAATTCCGTCAGTTTAGGCTGGAATGGAATGGTAATTAAAACACTGACTAAGAATGAAAGACTTGAGCTTCGACACCAATTTTCCACAATCCTTAAAGTTGCACTACTTTCTTTCTCTTCACAAAAACCATAATAAGAAATATGAGATCATCTTCCAGAAAGATGCACACTAATGATTACGAAACTGCTCTTCCCAACATTTTAGGGGTTATACCACTTGAGAAGGCATCAGTCAACCTATGCAAAGAGATCAAAGATCATGTCCCATAAGATGATAGCAACCTCAACATGTAAAAGAAGATTACCTACTGATTACCCACTTTTCTTGCACATGTAACAATGATCAACCACTAAAATGGTCCACTCCCTCACATTGTCCACGGTAAGAATCTTCCTTGATGCCACTGTCCAATTGAAGAAAGCCACAAAAGCATCTTTACTGCAAGCATTTCTAAATAAATTTGGAAACGTACTCCTCATGGATTGACCTGCACTACACACCACACATCATGCCAGAAGCTAATTTTAAGCCCATCACCCGTCATAGATCTAGTATGGCAGGAAGAGTCCCCAAAACGTCTTTTGATGTTCTTCCAAAGACCAAGCCCAAAGACCCATTTACCTCATGTGAGCATCAACCTCCTCCCAAGCTTTCATATTTTGTATACCTCCCTCCAAAGACTCTTTCGTAGGCATAATGGCATAGCCATTTCTCAAAAAGGGCTTGGTTAAAGAAAATTAAGTTTCTCATCCCTCACTTGGCTTCTGCAACCAATGAGCATACCTTCAATCACTTCATAAGATGGAACTTGTACTCTTCCCCTCGTTATAAGAAATCATATTGCAAGTTCTCCCAACGATTAGCAACTCTCACAAGGAGTAGGATGAGACAAAATAGGTGGAAAATTTGAATGGCAAGATTTTAATTAATCTTCTCTTTTCAATAATGCCATCCCTGAATTTGGCTTTGAAGAGAGCTCTCAGCAAGGAAAGCCCAAAGAAGAGATCCTACAACGTAATATGTCCGCCAAAATAGCTGCTGCATTCTCAACTACACCTACAGAAAGCAATTCTGACTTAGCCAAGTTCACCTCCAGATCAGACAATGTAAACAACACAGGTAGCAGAGATGGTCATGGTTGGCCTCAAAAATACTGAAATGTCATCTGAATATAACAAATCAGAGATGCTAAGCCTGATTCCATTCTTGGGGACCACCAAAAAACTCAACAAAAAACCCTAGTGCACCATGGTAGAAATAATCTATATAGAGCCAACAATAACACAGATTAAAGAGGATAAGGGATCCCTTGATGTGTACCTAAAGCATTGCTGAAGAAACCCATGGGAGTGGATAACATTCACCAACAACGAAAAATGGACCGAGGATATGCATTAGGTGAGTCAGCCACACCATTTCTCTCCACACCTTCTCAGCAAAAAAATTAAGAAGCTCCAATTCACTTGATCGTAGGCTTTTTAATTTCCAACTTACAAATCACACCTGCCTCATTTGATCTTAGTCTACCATCAAAGCATTTGTTGGTATTAAGAACCAAATATCTACCTATTATTGATAAATGCATTTTGCGAGTTGGAATTTGTTTTTATAAGTAATTTTATTAGAGACAAATGTATAGGCGATGTCCATGTACACAACAAGTATACAACAGAAAACACCTAAATACATTCTAGGAAACAGAAAGCGATAGAAGAAAATATGAACAGAAGTTCCGTTAATCACTAAAGCAAAAAACTGAAACAACAAAGAGTGCACAAAGAAATCCCAGAATTGCTCCAAAGTATGCTCCTTGTCATTAAAACACTGCTCATTCCTTTCCATCCAAATGCACCACATAAGACACAAAGGAACCATCTTCCAAGCCGCATCCACTTGAGAACAACCATGGAACCCGTTCCAATATGCAAGAAGATCAACCACTCTCAAAAGCATCACCCAAGCCCAACCGATTCTACAAAAAATGCCATCCCCCAAAGCCCCTACACCACCACACAATTCAAGAGTAGATGATCCACGGTTTCCCCATTCTTTTTACACATGAAACACCACTCCATAAATATAATACCCTGCTTCCTTAAATTATCCAACCTCAAAATTTTTCCAAGAGAGGCAGTCCAAATGAAAAAAGCAACTTTGGAAGGCACGTGAGATATCCAATACACTTCCAAGGAAAAGGAGGACCATTATCGAAAGTCAAAAGCGTATAGTACAAACGAACAGTGAACATTTTACACCTCTTGGACTTCCACAACATCCTATCCTCATCATTACCACCAAGCCTCAGACTATAAAAAGCTGATGAAGGCTGAAACTTCATCAATCTCCCAATCCTGAACAGCTCTAGTTAAGCAAATATCCCACTGAATCGAGCCATTAGAACAACAAAGCAAATCAGATACAGCAGCAAATTAATCTGAAGCCAAACGAAAGATAGCCGGAAACACACTATTGAAGGCTTGATCACCACATCAAATGTCGAACCAAAAATGGATCCTAGATCCCTCTCCAACAGCATAACTAACATGACTAACAAAACTGTCCCAGCCCTTTCTAATGAACTTCCAAAAGACCCACGCCATAAGCTCCCCGAACTTCATTATAACGACAACCCCCACCCCCCCTCCCCCTCCCCCCCTAACCCCCCAAGCGCTTCCAAACTTCCGATCAATGACTTCTCTCCAAAGCAACTCTCCCTCCGATTGATATCTCCATAGCCATTTCCCAAATAAAGCTTTATTAAAGATCATCAAATTACGAACCCCCAAACCTCCAACCGAAATAAGAGAACAAACTTTATTCCATCTAACAAGATGGAATTTCATTTCCTCTCCCATGCCACCCCATTAAAAAGCACGAAACAACTTCTCAATCTGGTTGATCACCCTACAGGCAAAGGAAACAACGATAGAAAGTAGGTGGGGAGATTGGAAAGGGTACTCTTGATAAGAGTAAGTCTGCCCCCTGCCGCTTCCAACCAACCACCCTTGCCTCAACTTTCACTACAACCCCATCCCAAATAGCACTAGCCTTAAAAGGCACCCCCAACAGAAGGCTCAAGTACTTCAGAGGTAAAGAAGCAATTTTACAGCCCAACAAACTTGCCAAACTGTCGATGTTATACACCACCCCCACCAAAACCAACTTCGCCTTTCTAAGATTCACCTTGAGGCCCGATATAGCTTCAAAACATAATAACACAGCCCTTAAGGCTTGAATCTTTGACCACGATCAGCATCACAAAAAATGAGTATCATCTGTAAAAAGAAGTTGCGAAAGTGTAATTAACCCATTAATAGCATTACCAACCGAGAAACCTGATAGAGACCCTCCCCCAACAGCTCCACCATCCGATCCAATGCCTCCATAATAATGACAAAAAGAAAAGGGGACAAAGGGTCCCCTTGTCTCAAACCACATGAGCTATGGGAAAAACCAGCACAGTTACCATTAACCAACACTAAGAAACGGGCAGTAGAAACACAATGTCGAAGCCCCAAGTTTCTTGGGAATGAGATAATGAAAGTAGCATTGAGTGATTTTTCAAACTTTTTAAAGGAAAAAAACTCCTGAAAAACCCGCATCACATCGTCTTTCACAATCTCCCAACAAACTTGAAAAAAGGCCATTGAAAATCCATCCGGGCCAGGAGCTTTGTCTTTGACCATCCCATTAACCACCTGATAAACCTCATCTTCATCAAACGGCCTCTCCAACCAAGTCGCACTAAGAGGATCAAGAGAATAAAAAACCAACCCATTAATTTTAGGCCTCCAGGAAGCTAATCCGGTGAAAAGACCTTCATAATAATGCACAATAAGGTCCTGAATCTCAGGTGGAGATGAAATCGCACAACCATCAGAGTGAAGCATCTCAATAGCATTGTTCCTCTGGTGTGAGTTGGCCGTTCTATGAAAGAATTTAGTAAATGTATTCCCCCCCCTCCCCTTTCAACCAAAAGCCCTCGATTTTTGCCGCCAATAAATTTCCTCCATCAACAACACCCTCTCGAGTTCAGCCACTACTATTTTTTCTCAAAAGGACCTCCTCAGAAGGAATCCCATGCTCCTCCCCAGACTCCAAATCCTGCAACTCCTCCATGAGAGAATTTTTATGCTCATTAATATTTCCAAAACCTTCTACATTCCACATCTGAGGAGGTGGAAATAATCGTCAATAACACAAATTTTAGTCTATTTGCAAGAAATCTAACCAAAATCTTATAAACACCATCTACTAAACTAATAGCTGAAAATCCTTAACAACAGCCCTAGGCTTCTTTGGAATAAGGGCAATGAGACCTTGAGGCTCTTCTCAAAGTTGCCTCTTGAGTGAAACTCAAGCAACACCTTCATAACTTCCTCCTTCAATGCATACCAATATGTTTGGAAAAAGCCATGGAGTAACCATCTGAGCCTGGTGCATTATCTCCATTTAGGGCTTTCACCAACCCCCATTCCTAGCTTTCCTCAAATGGTCTTACCAACCACATGGCCTCATCCTTTTTTGAGGATGCAAAAGAAACTGCATACAACTTAGGCTGCCAATTCGGTGTACAAATTTTATAAAAACTGCACAATTCGAGGGATTAGAAGAAATTGTTCATCAACAAGGAGCTAATGGGATTATTTCTTCTACAAGAGTTTGCCACCTGATGAAAGTACTTTGTATATTTATCCACTTCTTGTAACTACAAGGCCCTCTATCTGTATATTTATCCACCTCTTGCAACTACAAGGCCCTCGGATCTATCTCCAAAATGCTTTATAACAGATGTCCTTTGCAGCTCACTGATAATCTCTATCTCACTTGACCCCTCTTCCTCAAACAATGGCCTCTCCTCAATCACCTCGCAGCCTCTTAGCTCTTCAGAAAGAAGTTGCATCTTTTTTTCCAATATTCCAAACACCTCTTCATTCAAGACGCAATAAGCTTTTAGAGTTTTTAGGTTTTACATGCCAAAGTATATATTTTTAGCCAAATATTTTCAAACTTGAAAGATCCTTTTCCACCATGAACATCCCCACAATCTAAAAGAAATGAAATCAGGGCAAAGTTTATCTAATAGCCTCTGAGACAATAAAAAGGTGTTCTTACCAATCGGAAATTGAAAATCAATCCAATCCAGAACAACCATGAATGCCTCAGTTATTAGACCATGTGAAAGCTCATCCCACCAGCAACATATCAACAAGGTTTTTCTCAAATATAAAATTAAGAAAACTCCATCATATATGGACATAAACAAGCTGAACCCTCTTTTTTGCTAGGAAAACAAGTTACACTAAACCACCCCCAATACACAAAGGCATGTTCCACCAACTCATGAGACAAGCTAGCTCATCCCAAAGAAACCTTCGCACATTGTCACAATTTGGCCCATATACCATAGCAAAGGCCCACTCAAACTTGTTTTCTACATTCTGAAAGCATGCAATAGAAAACTTACCAACAAATATATCATTTTTTCCACCACCCTTCCATCCCACATCAGCAAAATATCCCCCCCCCCCCCCCACCTTCCTCCCGGCACGCGCGCTAGAGAAGGCATCTACTAAATACAACTAGGGCTATCAATTGCCGACACAACCCATGAATTTGATGCAAACTCAATGCAAAATTAGTGGCTTAGATTTGAGGGGTCTGGCCCATTTGATTAAATAGGTCGAGTTAGGGTTGACTAAAATATGACCCAAACTCGATACTCAAACCCAACATGCGACATTTAGTTGACAATTGTTTTCAAAACTTATGAACCTAACACGAACTCAACACAAAATTAGGTTTTAGGGTTAAGGGATTTTGGTTGACTCATATAAGACCCGAACCCGACACGACAACACAATCTACCAGCCCTAAATACAAGCAACACCAACCTACAAGTTGACCAGTCCAAAACTTGCGAACGACTCCGCAAGACTGGCTTCAGGTTCGTTTCCTAAAAATAAATGATATCCACATTCCAATTTCTAAGTAAATACCCAACTTGAACGCACTTTCCTCTTCATCTAATTCTCCAACTTTCCAGGATAAAATATTGAGCTTCAAGACTAAGCTTGAGAGCCCTTCCCCTTAGCACAACTACGACTTTTCCTACCACTCTTAACATTATAATTAATGAAATACGGTAGCCTCTTTAACTCTTCTTGAAGCTTTTAACCCAATTTAGAGCTGCATGACATATCTTTCAAGTCTCTATTTCACTTCAATAGCTACAAACAAAGCAGTAAGTTCCTCCTTTCTTAGGCCTCGTTTGTTTTCACAAACCATCTCATCTCATCTCATCATTACAACTTTTCCAAACTCCCACACAAAATACAATAAACAATTCAACTTTTTAAAATCTCAAAACAAAAATCATATTAAAAAATTATATTCTAACAATATTTTATTCAACTTTCATCTCATTTCATCTTATCCAATTTCTATGATGTGTACGCTGGCCGAAGATACTTGCAGTGTTAGTTCCTTCACATGGTTCTTTGTTGTCTCGGTGGTAGGTTGTTTCCCCCACTAAATTGACTTGTGGTCATTGACCGGCTCTATTGTTACTATCTTGGGTTTCATTGGCATGGTCCGAGTGTTGTCGGCAATTTTTCAATAAGATTTGAAGACAAAGATCCTGTTTGGTTGTGCATGCAAGGCGTTTGCTATCCAAGATAAGGCAGCTCAAACCAAGACGTCTATCGGGGCATGTAACACCCCGTATTTTAGTGTATTTTTATTGAAGGATTATTTTTAATAATTCAAAAATATTTTTCTCTTGTTTTAAAATTATCGGATATTTTTAGATAGTTTATTTTATGATCTTTAAATTGTGAAAATTAATTTGAGATATTTTCTTAATATTTATTATTGTGATGCATTTAAACTGTTCTTTATTTTAAATTAATTGATTGTTGGATTTAATTATTTTATTTTCATTTTATCATTTTCGTTGGATCATTTTCTGTGACCCAAAATGTGAAGATTGGACCTCATTTCTTTTCCCCACTTTTCTTTTTCCTCTTTTCTTTTTCTTTCTCCTCTTTCCTCTTTCTTTTTTCTTCTTTTTCTTTTTCCCCCCAGCTCTCTCTCCCGCGCGCGACGTCCCTTTCCTTCTCCCTTCCCCATGCGTCCGTGTCTTCCTCACCCAACCCACCGCTGTCGCGCCGCCGTGTGCTACACCGCCCAGCCCAACCTCTCCCCCACCGGCCGGCGACCCTTCCCCGTAAATCCCCCCTATCGCGCCGCCGTTAGCCTCCACGAACCGCCCAAAGCCACGGCCTTCTCTTCGTTCCAGCGCCGCCGTCGCGCCACCTCCGGCCACTATTTCTTCACCACTTTATCCTCGACCTCATAGCAACCCAATGGACCCAACCTCAGCTCCGATCCGTCACCGGTGAAGCACATCCAACCCCATTTCCGATTTGGGTATTTTTGGTCTTCAACCACCCTTTACGCCGCCACTCACGGCAAACCACCACCACCATTGGCTTCACCGACCTCTCTAAGCCCTACCCTATCAATTTTGGGTCTTACTTTGTCTCCATTCAAAAGTGGATTTTTGAGGCCCACGGCCACAATGCATTTGGCACTGTTCTGTTGTTGTGTTGCTGTCTCTTGTACCTCCGTGATCCTCTGAAAATTATTATATAGCACTGTAAGTATTTTCTCAAATAACTTTCATGATTTAAATGTATTTTTGCACTAACTCATTTTATCTGTGAACTAGTTGGTTATGTCGGACTAAGTCCGAGGAGTTCGGGGGTCAGATGGATTGTGGACGGAGTTGTGTGTTTGGTTTGCATTGTTGGTTATTGTTATGGCGTTGTTCATGTACATGGCGTATTGGACGAATGATCATGTTTGTAAATGAAACTGGGTTTTCGTGTACATACATTCATGTTCATGTGTTTATTGAAAACTGGGTTTTTATGTGTTTATTTGAAAATTGAATTTTCATGTGAAATGATTCTGTGTGTTTGAAATGACTGGATTGACTGGTTTGAGAAAAAGGAAAAGAGACTGTAGGGATGGTGGTAAGCAAGGATGGTGGTAGAGTCCCGCCTGTGATTCCCGCCTACGGTGCCCCCAATAGGGATGGTGGTAAGCAGGGATGGTAGTTGTGTCCCGTCTGTGATTCCCGCCTACGATGCACACGATAGGGATGGTGATAAGCAGGGATGGTGATATAGTCCCGCTAGTGATTCCCGCCTACAATGCTCTGATAAGTATTCATTGTGTGTGATAAATATTTATTATGTGGAAAGGAACTGTAGGGATGGTGGTAAGCAGGGATGGTGGTAGAGTCCCGCCTGTGATTCCCGCCTATGGTGCACGCGGTAGAGATGGTGGTTGTGTCCCGCCTGTGATTCCCGCCTACGGTGCACGCAGTAGGGATGGTGGTAAGCAGGGACGGTGGTAGAGTCCCGCCTGCGATTCCCTCCTACAGTGTCCGATAAATGGTTTGTTTTGTGTGAGTCATTTTCTGGAAAAATGACGGACTATGTTTTTGGGCCAAAATGAGATTTTGGCGTGTGTTGGAAATAATCATTTTTGGGGAAAAATGGTGTTTTATGGCTAAGTGGATTTTGTTGTATGAATGCATGTTGGTTGCATTAATATGTTTTTATCCCGAGAGTTGTTTGGTTTATACTTACCTGTGGTACCATTTTATGGTATCGCAGATTTTGATGCAGATGAGGATGACGAGCCTTAGCTTGGCTCCGTTGGTGGAGTGATCTAGGATTGCTCCTGTTTATCGAGTTTTGTTTTTATCAATTTATGTATTGCCTTTGTAATATATTTGGGATGACTGTATAACTCTTTAAAGGTAATTTGTTTTGAATATTTGTATTTAAACTTTTGGTACTTAGATGACTTATTTATATTATCCGCTGCGATTTTTATTGTACAATTTTGCATGTTGCATACACTTGAGCACATTTTGTTGGGATGCGTGACCCGTGTTGTCATCATCCTGACGTCACAATTCTCTTATTTTTGTACGTGGGAGTCGGGGCATCACAGGGCAGCCCAACCAGCCTAGATCTAATATTTTGCTAGGTTCTCAAATTGACCTGATACATAATCAGGCCAACCGGATATCAGTTGGTGTGACTCGAATCTGGTGATTCATTTAGTGTGGCTCAGTTTTTTCGGAAAGTTGTGGTTGGTATTCCATTTTTCGGTGTGTTTTGCCATATTTTAGCCACTTCAGGTCAGTTTTCAGTATTTTTTGGCTGGTTCTGGAGGGAATTTATTGTTTTCCTGCCAGTGCGTCAGTATTTTGGATAGTTTTGCTCTATATACATCATATTTGACTGATTTGCTTCAGTTTAGCCGTTTATAGCCTATTTCATTGCAATTTATGGTGCTTTCTTCTCATTTCAAATGGTGTAATGTGGGCAATTGTCAGTTGCATCGTGTTGGATGGTGATTTACATTATTCCAGCTTATTTGCCGATATTGTTACTCTTATTGGTGATTTGTATTACATTATTGCAATTAAATCAGAACTTGTTATGTCAACTACCTTAGCTAATAATCCTATGACTTCCATGAAATTAAATAGAAGAAATTATGTTTATTGGGCAGGATCAATGGAAGTATTTCTCAAATAAAAATGCTTTATATGGTCTCAAGTAATCTCTAAAAGCATGGTTTGGAAACTTCTCGAGGCAATTTTGAAGTTTGGTCTCTAGTGATGCCAAACAGATCATTCGAAATTTCGTTTACATTCCGATGCAGATTATATTCTTCTTGTGGTAGATGATATTGTTATAACTGGAGATGATTCAAGAGGTATAGCTAAATCGAAACAATCTCTGCAGCAACAGTTTCATATGAAGGATTTGGGAAAACTTCGATATCTTCTGGGGATTGGAGTGGCTAGATCTCAAGCAGGTATTCAAAGAGAGCATGTGCCTGATTTGTTAAAAGAGACAGATTATGAGTGCTCATCCTGTTGATGTTCCTATGGATCCTAATCAGAAATTACTAAAGGATGAGGAATAATTATTTGAAGATCCTGGTAAATATCATAGAACCTTATATCACCAGACCTGATATTTCATATGTACTTGGTGCCATTAGTTAGTTTTTGGAGGCTCCTAGAACTTCTCACATAGAGAAAATGGTAGAAGGTTTTACTGATGCAGATTCGGCAAGCCCCCCATCTGTCCAAGAGATAAGCAAGCTACCTTAGGTTACTTGGAAAAGTGAAAAAAAAAAAAAAATTAGTGACAGTCTCTGCTGAAGCAGAGTACAGGGCAATGACTCATACTACTAGTGAGTTGGCATGGTTAACATTTCAATAGGAAATTGTGATAACCAAGCTGCTGTACATATTGCATCTAATCCATATTTTTCATGAAAGAATCAAGCATATTGAAGAGTTGTAATAAGGGTTAAAATAATATGTTAGCACGGGAATTTGTTACATGTGTAGTATAATTATTTTACTACAACATAACCTATATATATCAATAAGAGTTTGTGAGAGACAAAGTAAATTTGATGGCTTCCTTTTTCTTTACTTACTAATCTCTCAATGTCCTCAAACACATCACACGAGACTCCAGTGACATGATGGAATGTTCTGATTTTTAGCATGACCCAATTAGAAATTCCCGACTTCCCACTCTCCAATCAAAGGCACTTGGCCGGCAGCTTACAACACAATGGTTTCCCTTTATCGTCTATATTTGCCAAAAGAACTTGATTCTGCAGTCATTCTTTTGTCTTACTAAAGGTCCCTCCATACACCTACCCATTAAAGATAAATTAGAGGCCTCCCCAATTACTCGAGATATCCATATTCCCTCTGGACTTCAAAGTAGGAGTCTAAAGCCCATGTCTCTTTCTGCTCGCTAACTCCATTCCAAAGAATCAAAACCTGAAACGGGCTCTGTTTTATTTGGGTACAACCCTGGGACTGATGCCAAGGCTTCTCCTGAGACAAGGCTGCCCAAAGAATACCCCCCATGTGTCCAGACTCCAAACCCAACCCCACCCCCCCACCCCCCCGAAAAAAAAAAAAAAAAAATTTGAGAAGTGAAGTCACATTCTGCATATATAAAACAAACTTTTGTGAAAACTGCTAAAGTTGATACCGAATGCAAACAGTTGAAAAGAGATGCAAAGAGGGTGGATAACACAAATCTTGACTCATAAAAAAAAAGTAAACAAGGTAAACAAGCTTAACAAAAAATGATGACCAAACAAGAAATAAAATAAAAAAGAAAACTTTGATCAGATAAACACTCACCTCAGCTTTTCGAATCATTTAAGAAATCACCAATATAGCCTGCACCAAGAGACATGAGGCTCAGCTTGCAATTTCTTCCTTCACCAAAACTTCAATTCTATTTGCCCTTCTTGAAGCTCTCCGTTTGGCTTGAATTTGGCGTACATATTCTGCCACTAGAACATGGAACTTGGGAGCAAGCTTACTCGATGAGGAAACATTCAGACCCGCCTTCTTCAAAGCCCTTGTGACATGCTTCTGGGCCTTTTGGAAATGGACACTACAAAGAGAAGGAATGGTGGATCTCAATATGGGCTTCCCACATGTTATAGGTCCAGCCTGAGCACTACATATTTTGAAAAAGCAAAAACAAAGGATCAATTAATAAGCCAGTTGAGAATACAATCTATGCACTTATTGGAAGAAATAAAAAAGAAAACTCAATCTCTACCACTCACAACTGAAAATGCAAAAGTTGTGAATTGCCTCACAATAGACTTATGCAATAAAACTTAACTGGTGCCGACTAGTGATCTTCAAAAACTTCTAAGGTCATTTTTTACAACTGTAATTCCAATTTGTGGAATGGAATGCTAAATTTAGATGTTAGCTAACACGTGGAAGTCAATCATAATAAGCTAAAGTGAGCTCTAGAACAATTTTGAAAATGTTTCTCAAACATTCCGATTTCTGCAAAGAATTCGCTCATTATGTGGTGTATAAAAATATTATTAGGTGGCACATACCATATTTTCGGGCCTCTGGAAGAATCCTTAAAAGTATTTTTTTCCTTTTGGGTTCGTAGAAGAATCCTTAAACTCTGAACCACTTTTTTTTTTTTTTTTTACAAGTCTGAACCTCTTTTTCACAACCTATTATATGATCTGAATTTAATTTTCCAAATGAGAGTACTAAAATATTAAAATTGAAATTATCAATTTTTTTATCGGTAAACAAATTTTATTCATCATAAAAATAGACAAAGGCCTAAGTATACGGAACATATACAAGAGCATCGTCCATGCATGCTAGTTTAGTGATACAATGAATTGATGAAAAGTCATACCATTAAAATCAATTACAATCGACCAAGGACTAAAGTATTGAAAAATAGATTTCTAAGCTCATCCACTAACCGCTCTCGATCATCAAAACTTCTTTCATTCCCCTCCCTACTAGTACACCACAATAGACACATTAGAAAAATCAACATCTTCCATACTGTTGCAACCTGAGAGTTGCCCTAAATGCCTCTCCAAGAAGCTAGGAGGTCGATACTTTCGATGATAAGGGCAAAAAATTTATATTACGCAATCATTACTGTTCCATCTTTATCAGCCAACTTCCCTCTTTCCATCTTTCCTTTCAGATTTTACCACTCTTCAAAGTTTCTTTAACTTTTTTTTGGATCCCCCATCACAGAGGAAACTGCTAGCACTAATGATGGTGTGAAAACACTTCCTGATGTCGAATTCCAAAAACCAGCGAGAGGTTCCCCACTCTTCTTTGATCCGTCTTAGGGCTAAGCAGCAGCCTTGACCCGAGCGGAAGTGCGACGTGTCTGGAAACTCGGGATCGTAAATGGATTCGAGGTTGGCACAGCGCTTTAGCTTTAAATAAATCTCGCTCGTCTGGTCTGCCCGGTCAAATCAGCTCTCCTGCTTGTTTACCCTTTTTAGCATCACCCAAGCTAGTCCCATCCGAGCAAAGAATTCATTCAACAAGATCATAGAAATCTCATAATGAAGAAATAGATGATCGATGGACTCTCCACTCTTTTCGTACATACAAGACCAATCCATGACCATGATGAGGCATTTACATTGGTTGTGTAGTGTGAGGATCTTCCCCAAGAAAGTCGTCCAAACAAAAAAATTGCCTTCAAGGGTGCCTTTGTCTTCCATATACTCTTCTATGGGAATGGATTTGTATTATGTGAGTTGATGGCTTGATAGAAGGAGCAGACTATGAACTTCCCTTAGAGGGGCGCCAAAAAATCTTGTCTTCAACTTCCCATATCATACGGGCAGAGTACACTAGATCACAAAACTTCGAAAAAGTGTCAACTTCCCAATCTTGTGCATCTCTGAAGAATGTAACGTTCCATTAGAGAGTACCATTGGATAGGATTAAGAGGTCTGCAATTAAGACTTCTTTCATTTTTGCCATGCCATAGAATTCCGGATAAGCTTCCTTGAGTGCCCTACTGCCACACCATCCATCATGCCAAAATTTGATTTTGGACCCATCACCCACCACAAAACAAATATGTGTGCCATCCTATTCTTATGTATTTCCATAGACCCACCCCATATGGCCTACTTACCTCATTCGAACACCATCAGCCCCATGGTTCACCATACTTCGATTCTATGACGACTATCCACAATGCTCCGTGTTCATTGTGGTGTCTCTATAGCCATTTACCAAGCAAAGCTTTGTTAAAAGATTGCAAGTTCCGAATACCCAATCCTCCTCCAAGAAAGGGGAGCACATCGTGGCCCATTTTACCAAGTGGAATTTAAACTCATCCTTCATCCCCCCCCCCCCCCCAAAAAAAAAAAAAAAAGAAAAAAAAAAATCCCATTGGTGTTTCTCCATGCAATAAGGAAGCGAAAACAATGATAGGAAATAGGTTGGCAAGGTTGGAAATGATACTTTTGATTAAAGTGACCCTACCACCTCTAGATACATACATCATTTTCCAACTAGCCAATTTCCGCTCCATTTTTTCTAGTACATCATCCCAAAGGGAGGCCCAGATATTTTGTGGGCAGCTGAGATATCTTGCATTCCAAAATGGAAGCCATGCTCTTCAAGCTCAAAACATCCCCCACCGAGACTACTAATTTAGCCAAGTTCACCTTCAACCCCCAAGCGGCTTCAAAGCATAAAAGGAGAGCCCTCAAAGCTTGAATTTGATCATGGCTGACTCCAAAAAAGATTAGGGTATCAACAGAAAATAATAGACTAGATATGTTAAATGAGCCGGTATTTGCCTCCCCTACTAAGAATCCGGATAAGACCCGCCCTCCAAGACACTTGAAATCATCTTGTTAAAAGCTTCCATTACAAAAACAAAAAGTAGCGAAGATAGAGGATCACCTTGTCTCAAGCATTATGAGCTTTTAAAAAATCCCTTTGGTGTGCTATTCATCAAGATAGAAAAACAAACAGTAGAGATACACTGTTTGATCCAAGAACACCATTATGTACCAAAGCCACATCTCTCGAGCATTTAAAGCAAAAATCTCCAATTGACTCTGTCATAGGCATTCTCCATATTGAGCTTGCACAAAAGCCTTAGCACTCCGACTTGAATCTACTATCCAAGGATTTGTTGGCAATAAGAATCGAGTCGAGGATTTGCCTACCTCGGACAAAGGCATTTTGGGACTTTGATATTAACTTATTAACCACCATGCTCAATCTATTTGGCAAAAATTTTGAAATGATCTTGTACATCCCACTCACCAAGCCAATGGGACGATAATATTTTACCTTTACAACGCCATGTTTTTTTGGAATAGAGCAATAAATGTTTTTTTGATAGGTAGAGCAATAAATGTTGCATTGAGACTCTTTTCAAACCTACCATTTTCATGAAAATCATGAAAGATCCCCACTTTTATCTTCTTTGATCACTTCCAACAAGTTTGGAAAAGAGCCATAGAGAAGCCATCTGGGCCTAGAGCTTTGTCATCCACCATGCTTCTTATCGCTTTCTTGATCTCCGTTTCTTCAAAAGGCCTCTCAAGCTGTCCTTGTTCTTGTGAATCAAGAGCATCAAAATTAAGCCCATCTAATCTCGGTCTCCAAGAGAAATGTTCTGAAAGCGGATTCTTGTAATGGTTGACAATGTGATCTATGATCTAGGTTTGGTTTGAAAAGGCTGCCCCATCAACCATCACCGTCTCTATGGCATTGTTTCTACTATGTGAGTTAGCCACCCGGTGGAAAAATTTGGTGCATTTGTCCCCTTCAACCATAGTGCTCTCTCAATTTCGGTATCCAAAATATTTCTTCCAATAGAGAGATCCTTTCGATATCCAGTCACTTGAGTTTTATGTGCCTTCTCCATTTCAAATAATTCCCTCTCCTCCTCCAATCCTTTGAGTTCCTCAAAGAGTGTACACTCGACCTTCCACATTGCCAAACACTTGCTCATTCCAAGCCTTCAAATCTTTCTTCAAAGACTTCAATTTACACACCATGATATAACTTGGGTTTCCATGTAATTGAAACCCACTTCAATTTACTTTAGATATCGAGGATTCCTTCTAATTTAAACCACATATTTTTGAACTTGAAGTAACTTGGCCCTCCATGAATACCTCCACAATCAAGAAAGATGGGAAAGTGATTTGAACACAACCTAGGGAGCCTCTTTTTTTTTTTTTTTTTTTTTATCAGTAAGAAAGAGATTTTATTAATCCATGTAATTAGACGAGGCTCAGGTACACAGGAAGTATACAAGAAAAGCCTAGTTACAAGCTAAGCGCTGCAAAAAGCAGCATAAAAGTCATTAAAATTTGTTCTATTCAATACAATAGATGATGCCCAAAGTAGCAATATATGAAAGAAAAAGTCCCTAAACCCTTCCGGTGAGCGCTCCCTATCCTCAAGCAACCATTCCTCTCATTCCATGTGCACCACATTAAGCATAAAGGCACCATCTTCCAAACAGCCGCGATATGCCAGTTGCCCCGAATACCTCTCCAACATGACTTGAAATCTATCACACTCCTAAGCATTAACCATGCAATGCCAAGCCTTGTGAATATTTCATCCCATACAGCCTTGACTACTTCACAATGAAGAAGGAGGTGATCCGTTGATTCACTATCATGTTTGCACATGAAGCACCAATCTATTATGTAGAGGCCACACTTTCTCAGCTTGTCAATAGTCAATATTTTCCCATGAGATACCAGCTAGCAAAAGAAATCAACCTTAAGGGGAGCATTACTCCTCCAAATGCACTTCCGAGGAAAGGCATTCAGGGAATGGGTCGATAATACCATGTAGTAGGATCTGACTGAGAAGTTCTTGTTCCACGTAGGTGTCCAAAGCAATCTATCCTCCCCATCTGTAGGTAAATTCAGCGCATATAATACGCTGTAAAAGTCAGCAATGTCTCCCATCTCCCAATCCTGTACAGCTCTAATAAATCTCACTGACCAATGAGTGGAATTAGAAGAGATGTCCATGCTATCATCCACTGAGGCATCCTTCTCTAACGCAATCCTATAAAGAGAGGGGAAAGCGTTCTTCAAAGCAACATCACCACACCAAATGTCGTGCCAAAATCTAATTTGAGTGCCCCTACCCACCTCGAATCTGCAATTAACAAGTCATCCCAACCATTGCAAATAAATTTCCAAACACCCACGCCATAAGCCCATCTTACTTCATTAGAGCACCAACCTCCCCATATGCTCCAATACTTAATATTAATAATGTTCCTCCAAAAAGCATCTCCTTCCCAATGATACCGCCATAACCATTTTCCTAAAAGGGCCTTATTGAAGGTTCTCAATTTTCTAATCCTCAATCCTTCGTAGGACAAAGGTGTACAGACTTTATCCCACTTAATCAAATGAAATTTTTTCGCATTCTCTAAACTAGGGTTGTAAGCCAGTCGGTCCACACCGGAGAAACAGACCAGACCGGCCTGAAGTTGAGACCAGTGACCGGTCGGTCTCGGTCCAAGAAATTCCATTTTTTCGATTTTCGGTCCGATCTCAAGGTGGGGTTTTCCCGAACCGGACCGACCAAATAGGAAAATATATTTTATATATATTATTTTATATAATAATTTTATAATTAATTATGTAATTTTCATCTAATCTATCACCATTAACAATATTAAATTTTAAAAATGTAATTACAAATTAATATTCTATTAATTAACTAATGTATATTATCAACTAACCTATCACCAATTCACCATTAACTAATTACTAACATCTACATCTATGATCTAATTAAATTTATTAGATAAGTTTTTTGTAAAATACCTAAATATAAAGCATGTATGGACAGGGACCTATGGATAATTCAATTATTTATGCTTCATATACAAAATGTAAAAAGTTTAATATAGCTCATTATGCATTAACTATCATAATATATTGACATAATCTAAGTTCGTAACAAATTAGCAATTAACATCATCAATATAATTATAATTAATTATTTTTTTAATGAGTTAGTTACATAATCCACATTAATAATTCACTTAATTTTACTTATCAAAAAAAATAATTCACTTAATTTTAATTTAATAATTTAAATAATTTTTTTATTAATTTATTTGAAAATAAAAATAAAAAATAATTGAGCCACACCAAATGGACAAACTAGACCAGACAGGACCGATCCGGTCCCTATGGATGTTCGGTCCGATCCGGGGAAAATGATGGTCCATCACCCCTAGACCAAACCGATTTACACCCCTACTCTAAACCACCCCACAAGAAATCACGAAAAATATTCTCCAATCTGTTCGCCACTCCCGTAGGCAAATGAAATAAAGATAGAAAGCATGTTGGGAGATTGGATAATGTGCTCTTAATTAATATGATTCTGCCACCTTTAGATAAGTAAATTCTCTTCCAACCCGCCAATTTGCATTTGATCTTCTCAACAATCCCATCCCACATAGCCTTGGATTTATGAGGGGCCCCCAAAGGAAGTCCAAGGTACTTCATGGGCAAGGATGACACCTTGCAGCCCATGATGGCAGCCAAGTCACTTAAATTATTAACCGAACCAACTGGAACTATTTCAGATTTTGATAGATTCACCTTAAGACCAAAGATAGCTTCGAAACAAAGCAAGAGAGCTCTCAAGGAACAAATCTGATTGGGTTCCGACTCATAGAAAATCAGCGTGTCATCAGCGAAAAGTAAGTGAGAGATTGATAGACTACCATGTGAGCAACCACCCACTAAGAAACCCAAGATGAAGCCCCTATTTACCATCCCTTTCAACATTCTACTCAGAACATCCATTACTAAAATGAAAAGAAGAGGGGATAAAGGGTCCTATTGTCTCAAGCCCCAAGAGCTATTAAAGAAGCCTTCAGGAGTGCGCTAACCAAAATAGAGAATCTGACTGTTGTAATACAATATTTCATCCACTGACACCATCTTGGCCCAAATCTGTACTTGCCAAATATATACACCAAGAAATCCCAATTTATATGGTCAAAGGCTTTCTCCATATCCAATTTACATAAGATACCTGGAATGCCAGCTTTGACTCCTCTCCTAGCATTCATTAGCGATGAGGACCGAGTCTAGTATTTGTCTTCCTTTTACAAAAGCGTTTTGGGACTTCAAGATGATCCTCCCCATGACTTCGCTCAACCGCTTGGCTAGAACTTTAGAGATGATCTTGTAAACCCCACTCACCAAACTTATAGGACGGAAATCTTGCAACTCCACTGACCGTGCCCTTTTAGGAATAAGGGCAATAAATGTGGCATTAAGGCTTTTCTCAAATTTCATAAAAGAATGAAATTCGAGAAAGACCTTCATGATGTCCTCCTTGACAATGTCCCACTAGCCTGGAAGAAAGCCATTGTGAAACCATCTGGGCCTGAGGCTTTGTCCTTGTCCATCCTTTTTAGCACACTAAGCACCTCCTCTTCGAACAATCTCTCCAACCAAGTTGCACTCGATTGATCAATAGAATAAAAAACCAACCCATCTACCTTGGGTCTCCAATGATGTTGCTCCTTCAGAAGCTTATCATAAAAGTGGACAATGTGATCCTTGATAGTGACTCTATCCGAAAGAACCCTCCCTTCCAAATGAAGAACCTCGATGGCATTGTTTCTTCGATGGTAATTAGCTACTCTTGTGGAAAAACTTTGTGCTCTTGTACCCCTCCAGGAAATCTCCTCCATAAGTGTGATCTTTTCCAGCTCAACTACTACAACGATTTTCCTTGCTTTGTCATCATCTGCGAGGACCCCATCCACCTCTTTTTTATCAAGATGCTGCAGTTCATGAAATAGATTATTCCGCTGGTCATTAATGTTCCCAAATACTTCCATGTTCCATTTTCTCAGATCATTTTTCAAGGCTTTAATTTTCCCGACTAAAACAAAACTGGGAGTGCCCGAGAATTGATATGAAGACCACCATGTTCTAATCTTGTCAGTAAACCCATCTACCTTTAGCCACATGTTCTTGAATTTAAAATATCTCTCTCTCTCGTGGAGACCCCCACAATCCAATAAGAGGAGAATGATCAGAGCAGAGCCTACGGAGTCGTTTTTGGCATAGGTTGGGAAAGTGGGCCACCCAAGAGGGAGAAACAATGAATCTATCCAACCTAGACCAAGCCCTCCCGTTAGACCAGGTATAATCTCCCCCAGCTAAAGGTAGATCAACCAAATCCAGCTCAAAAATTAAAGCTGAGAAATCAGTCATGGCTAAACCCGAGCTAGAGTCCCCCAACCTTTCACTCAAAAACCAAGTGATGTTGAAATCATCTCTGATACACCACGGGCCATCCCACCAACTGCACAAACCGACGATCTCATCCCAAAGAAGCTTTCTATAGCTGTCATTATTGGGCCCATATACTCCTACGAACCCCCACCCGAAACCATCTTCCACATTCATGAAAGAACAAGCTACCGAAAATTCTCCGATATTCCCCTCCACCAAATTTACTACTCTCTTGTCCCACATCACTATGATGCCCCCTGAAGCACCTTTAGAAGCAAGGCTAGTCCAACCCGCATAAGAACAATTCTACAAGTTACTTATTACATTCCTATCAATAAACCTCAGTTTAGTCTCCTGTAAACAAATAACGTCAGCCTTCCATTCCCTTATTAAGTTTTTCACTCTAAGGCATTTGCTCGGGTCATTTAGTCCCCGGAAATTCCATGAAAGGATCTTGGGCTTCATGGGACGTCAAGGTTCGCCCTGTCGTTGTGCCTCCCTCTACTGGCACTTCCCATGCATCATAATTTATAGAACAAGAAAGCCTCTTGAGCTCCCTTTCTTTTTTAGAGGCAGTCTATGAGGGGTTGTCCTGCTTCGATGGCAGTAAGGAGTGCTTTAAACTAATCCTCAAAACCCTTGCAAGAGATCCCTATGCAATGGCGAATTTCATCTATCTTCTTCAGGACCCAATCTGACTGTGAGCTAATCCATAGAGGCGCTAGAGGCAGAGAGCAAATAGGATTGGGTTTGTCCCCCGAATCCCCCAGATCATTAAAGGTAGCGATCTCTCCAGACTCCTTGCAAACTAATTATAAAATAGACCCAATTGATGACCCGTCATCTGAGAGTGCCTCATCTTTGGGAGTAGTCTCATCCTCTTTTCCAACATGCACAAAGCCCTGGAGGGGGTCTCAGCAGCTACCACCATAAATGACCCCTTGACATTAGAGTCTTCCTGGGTCATTGAGAGGGGACTGAGCCCTGGAAGAAGCCTTTAGAGGTGGAAGACGTGGACCAGCAGAAACTTCAAATCGAAGCAGCCCAGTTGAGGCCACCACCTCATCGCGACTGTTCATCCCCTCTGAGGCCGAGAGTTGTTCCAAGTTGTATACCGTAGGGACGGCAGTGGTCGGCGGCTCTATTTGTGTCAACGACGAGCTCCCAGTGGCCTAAGAATGGGCAGCAGCTTCATTTTGAACTAACACAACAATCGTCATCGCCTCTGTGCTTCTATTCTTCCCTGTCGTGGCCTGTAACTGGGCCCTACTTGGGCCCGCCGACGGCCGGCAGTTCTTTCTGTGTCGTTGACGAGGCGGTCGGCGCAACCACCGGAGGATTTGGGATTCTCAAGCCCGATACATATGAATCTCGGCCTGAGATGTTTCCTTAGCTCACCACTCAAAGACGAGCCTACATGATGTCTCTCCAACCGTCACGGGCCTAACCCCTGCAGTCCTTACAACATCATTTGCGAGCCCCTTTCTACTCGAGCCCAGCCCAGCCTTATCAGAACTCACCGCAGGCTCTCCATTCTTCATGAGCCCACTACCTTGACCCATAACCAAACTTAAGCTCAAGTCCACTTTCCTCTTCAACACGTTAATTTCCTCTGATATCCCTGACAATTGTGCTCTGACAGCCCACAGGATCCCTTCTACTTCCCCATCTTCGTACTATCGACAGAGGAACCCTCACCTCCCATGTCAGTCTATGGAAAAAGATGGGTAGCCGCAGGTGGGACAGGCATGCAGCCGTGATCTCCTACGTTGCTAATCCCTTTACCCTTCGACCAACTCCTGTCAGCCACCATAGCAGAGCTGCTCCCTGTCTAAGTACTCACCGGTAACCTCAGGACTAAAGCGTAGGTGGCACCTTTTGAGGGGAGAAACCTCCCTGCCTCCATCCCACTACCAGTCTCCCCTCCCCTTTGAAAGCCACCCTCTGTTCACACCCTACTTGCATTGGCAGCAACAGAGTCATAGAAGTCGGTAACCTTCTCAAGGTGGTAAGCAAAATCTTCCTAGCCACTGCCCTTCGAACCTTCAAGGACAATCATAAAGCCCCTCTTCTTGTCATTCCCAAGCTCTACCAAATGCAAGAAGCATCCCCTAGAGTTAATGTGACGTTGAATGGTGAGAACTCCATCACCCACCCTCATTTTTCTGAAGAAGCCTTCATGCCAACGAGAGTCTAGACCTTCTTCTACCATTTGTACCACCCATGAAGCCAACGTCCTACTTATGACAATAAACGTAACCATTCTACTGCTTCTCTCGATGATACGAATGCTATTGCCACCCACTTCCAAAAGAACAAAGGTTTTTGCTTCCACCATAAATTGCCTATCACCCGCCATCTTATTAACACTAAAAGAAAGACTACTAACAAAAGGTAAAAGAGTTGCCGACGAGAAGCATTGTGGGATAAGGGAGTTAGCTCTAGTGAGAGGCCCCGGAGGTGAGATTACTGACAAGCATGAGAATAGAGAAATTGTATGGAGAGAAATTGTACAGAGATGGTTGGTTCTTCACGCAAGCTCTAGGGAGTGTCTTTTGAACGAGATCCAGGTAATGTGCTTCCCATTCGAGTGATACAATGAATCTATCGATCCTTGACCAAAAGGGGTGTTCTTGGTTGCTTGACCAAGTGTAATAGCCACATGCAAGAGGAATATCTAATAAATATTTTTCATACATGAAGTTAGAGAAGTCTACCATTGGTGATTGAAGCTAGAGCCACCCGATCATTTACTCGTGAACCGAGTAATATAGAAGTCGGCACCAATACACCAAGGTAAGTCCCATATGCTACTTCGGCCTACCAATTCATTGCATAGTAAACTTCTTGCACGATCTAAGTTAGGACCATAAACACCTACAAAGGCCCACTGATATCCATCCACAACATTCTTGAACGAGCAAGCCACCATAAAATCCCCCATATCTTCTAGCATCAATCTCATAACACTTTTTCTATTTATATTTAGGTGTTCCACTTTTAGTCTTTTATACTTTTTTTTGTATTTGTGCCATATGCCTTTTGTGTTTTCTAATAAATTCTTCAATTAAATATCAAAAAAAGTTTGTAACACTACAAGATGACATAACACTTCACCCATGTCATGCTCAGTGTCGTAGATTTTAACATAAAGCTCATTGATCCGGGACAACAGAAAAGAATTTCAGGGGATTGATGCAAAATATAATGCTTACTCATATCTTGTGATTAGAGATCCTTTAAAGACTCCAAAACGAGAATTCCTCTTTTCTTTTTATAAGCAGAATTCCTTTAATAAAGAGTGAAAAACCTCTCAAAAGTCTGGTTATTCATTTACTGCTAACCCTCCCCAACCTCCAGGCCAGTAATGTGTATCATGATTCAACTCAAAAAAGAAGATTATCTAGTAATATAATATATTTACTTCCACATCAAGCTTAGTGTGTCAAATGCTATGCAATCCATGTTGGATATTATATATGCAGGAAATTATTGTAGGGGATATATCTCACTATTAAGTTTGTGATTCTCATCATGGTTTACATTTCGGCATTCCCAGCTACATTCAGAAAGCCTAGCCTCAGATAAACCAGTGATTAATACCCTCTTCTTTGAACCCAACAGACCTCCTTTACACATTTTTTAGTCCCTTTTACACAGTCTGGCAAGAATAAAACCTTGAAAGATTCAATCTTAAAACTCCCAGATGTGTGTGTGTGTGTGTGTGTGTGTGTGTGTGTGTGTGTGTGTGAGAGAGAGAGAGAGAGAGAACCACATAAATAATATGAAAAAAAAAACAAAGAAAAATCCAGTTAGAGCTAAGAATTAATAACATATACTAGAGTTTGAAATCAATTTGTTTATTCTGAAAAGAGTATAGGTTCAAATCGATTTTCATATATTCTATCAAAATCAGATGCTTCTGAAGAAGGAAGCCATTAGAGAACAAATAAACAACAATCTCAACCAAAGTAAACATAAACCACTAATTTTCATAACTCAGACATACATGAAAAGCGTGTAAAACCTGTCTCTCGTAACTCAGTGAAAGCATACCTACGAATTACCAAATACCAATTAAAGAATTAAATCAACCAAATTTTCCCAGATACATACATTAGTGCATCAATAATCTACCACAGTTGTGAATTATCAAGCGCCCATTACAGTATCAAGAAAAATAATTAAATATAACACGAAAGAGAGCTGATAAAAACCTCTTGATAACATAACTGCAAGCCTTGTAGAGCTTCTGCTTGGAATCAGAAAGGATGTGGAGATGGCAGAAGCTCGTCAATGGCATAGCCTTAAGCTTACACCCCACGAACACGCACCGCTGGTTGCATTTCAAGTCCAAACTCATATTGCTGCTGTTGTTGTTGTTGTTCTCACCACTGCCTTCGAGATGACCAGCTTCGATTTCTCTGTCGGAGACATGCTGTTGTTGTTCTTGCTTGAAAGGGCTGACACCGTACTCCCAGTAGTACTCTCTGAACTGGATCTTGAGCTCCTCCATGAGGGCCCAGTAGTGGCCCCTGTAGCATTTGGATAGCTGCTTGAGGTGGCGTGAGCGACGGCGGAGGAGCTGCTGGCGGGTGAGGTGTGAGGCGCGCGAGAGGGCGAGGTCTTCGGAGCTTGTGAAGAATCGGGTGACGGCGGCCGTATTGGCAGAGGGGTTAGGGTCTTGGGGGTCAGTGTGGGTGATGGGATTGAGGTTGACTGGGGTTTTCGGAGGTTTGGAAGATGACGGGTTTTGGTGCTTGGAAGCGGAAGCCATGGGCGAGAGAGAGAGAGAGTTCAACGAGACAGGAGAGAGGGTGTTGGGGCTGGCGATGGAGAGTTTATGCCATACTCCGAACTCATCTTTCTTTACTTTCCCATCGTTACAGAGTAAAGTTTCTATTTTAGCGGTAAACTTTAGATATGCCTTTGAGACCATATCGATTCCTCACTTCAACTTCCTCACTGATTTATCGGCAAATCGTCCGATTATTAGATATGACTTTTATAAGGGTCTTATTTGAAGATTTTTACAATACACGTATATGATATAATTTAATTTATAAAATTTATTTTTTAAATTAAATTATACTACATAAGGTGTGGTATAAAGACGTTTAAATATAATTATTTAATTATTTAATATCTTAAAATATAAAACAATTTTATAATATTAAAATTTATTTTTATTAAATTGAAAATAAATTGTAAAAGAGTTGTGCTGTATACTTTTTACGTTAATTAATGTATGGGTTAAATAGAGAATCACTCAGTTTGTTTCTTTTTTAAGGGCTCGTTTGTTTTCAGATATGATATGAGATGAGATGAAATTAAAGTTAAAAAGTTAAATGAAATATTATTAGAATATATTTTTTAATATTATTTTTGTTTTGAGATTTAAAAAAGTTAAATTGTTTATTTTATTTTGTGTGAGGATTTGAGAAAGTTATAATGATGAAATGAGATGAGATGAAATATTTACTGAAAACAAACGAGGCCTTAGTCCCATGAGTTTGAATTTTTCGTACAATACAATTTTGAATTTCAAGAAATTTATACGGAAATTTTGTTCAAACATGCCCTATGCTTTGGGTTACTAACTTACTTGGACAAACCTTTGTGCTTGGCAAGATTGGGAATGAAATTTTTTTGTTAGAAATTTTGTCATCGTCCTTTGTGGAATGGTGGTCTATCTGAGATTGTGGCGACATTTGTTAAAAACAATAAGAGAAAAAGTAAAGTAAAATGTAAAATTAATAATATACGACACAAGATTTACGTAGTTTGACAATTTATCTACGTCTAGAGAGTTGCAGAAGATTTTATTAAGATGAAAATTCAATACATAATAATGCAATACGATGGTCGTATGGAAATAATATAATATATATATATAATAATAAATCCTACTTAGCGAATAAATCTTACTTAGCAGGTCGGGTTGGGTCGGGTCGATTCAAGAGCTAAAAATGGATCCAAAAGCTTTTCCAGAGTGAAATCCCTAGAAGCCTCGTTGAAAATTCACTAAAAATTACAATGAATTCTTGTCAGATCGAGTCATCAAACCGGACTACCACAAAACAGAACCAACTTTACAGAGAAAGCTAAACACCATTTGTACAACAATGGACTTGTATACTTGGCAAAACAGTGGAGATGACTGGAATGCCCTTGGTGAAGCTTGTGTCAAAATCCCCAAGCCTGATCACTCCTATTCCTTCTTTGGCTTGCTCGTTCGAATTATAATCTGTCTAACACAAAAACTGATATGCTCATTGACTTCGTTGTACTCATCGGAAGTGGGTAATCATTAGAACATCTCAACCTTCGATTTATAGTGCCCGTAGATCAAATATTTTTCTTCAAATTTGTGGACCATTTTTTGTGCATTTTAGGTTAACATTATGAATGTGAGCCTTGCTTTTAATTTCTGTTAGCAACTGTTTGATACAATGTCAATATAATGTCTAGAGTATTTGGGCATGGCGACTATAGAAAAGCATATCCTTAATCAAGCAACTCAATGTTAAGCCAAAAGAGTGCCAAATCCAAATAAAATCCACATTGCTCTGATATCAGTCTATTAATTCCTATTGAGAGAAACTTGAATCAATTTCATGATCATTGATTTGGATAGGGGTGTAATCGGTCCAGTCCAGTTCGGGAGAGTCACGAATCGAAAATTTCAGTCTATTATTTTTTACGGACCGAACCGTTAGCTATCGGTCCAATTCGGTCTATAAACATTTTTTCATTGTATATACATGGTTAATAAAATTAAGTGATCTCTTTAATATTTTTATATATAGTTGATGAATATTAAATAATTTCATTGTATTTATGGTCAATGGCGATTCCATGGATGAAAAATATATAATTAACTTATACAACTACTATATAAAATAATATTATATATATAAAATATTTAAATATATATACATTCGGCGGGTCTCGGTCCAGTCCAAAAAAATACACCTCGAGATTGACCAATAAGACTATTGGTCCGATCGATTTTTTTGGTCCGGTCTAGTCCTAGATTTGGAGGTTTCTAATTTGGAGATTTCGAACAGAAGCACAATTTCGGAGTTTAGGGACTTTTATAATAAGGTTTCAAATTAGGAGAGACGGGTATATCAAGAGCTAACGTGCCTTGTGTGGACATTGAGGGCATTTTCAAAAGTTTTGTTTTTATTTTTTTAGTACGGTGCCACATGGCATGGATCTGGCTTGCCTCCTGTTAAGACTTTAACGGCCAGTATTGCATGTTGGCAAGCAAAATCCAACCATGTTAAGAATGTCCTTGCAATTTTAATAAAAATAAATTTAAAGAGACCATTAAGAATCTCCTTGCATTTGCTATGTTATTTATGTGTTTGTATATAAATATATTATTTATTATAAATACTAAAAAAATATAAATATCTTTGATACTAGTTACCATGTTTAATGAGTAAATAGACGGTTTTTATTATTATTAGCATGTTTAGTGGTTAAATAAATGATTTTATTTTTATATTTTTGTTGAAACAATTATAGTTGATGCAATGTGTTGGGCATACGAGAGTAAAGTTATTGCAAGTGCCAGCGTGTAAAAACATAACATAACATTGCATAAACGCTCACGTAGCTTAAGTAGCTTCCGTCAGTCGATAAGACTGAGAATAATAAAATCCAAAATAAAAAGTAAAGACAACATTTCAAAGAGAGCATTGAGAAAGATAACCGCCCAACACCCACCCTAGAAAGACATCGTCAATAGATGATTAGATTTTTGTGCACAGTCGTTCTGCAACTGAAGGTTTTGTAAAGCAAATCAAGCAAAAGAGTAAAGAACTTCATTTTTCAGACCTTTTTGTGGTAACAGAGGTATGCTAAACCAGCTGCAGTTTAACACATTAGAAGTAAGAATATGGACACTAATTGAACAAAATTAACAATTCCAGCAGATCCCACGAGATTTTGGCCTCGTTTGTTTTCACAGATGATATGAGATGAGTTGAGATTAAAATTAAAAATTGAATAAAATATTGTTAGAATATATTTTTTTAATATTATTTTTATTTTCAGATTTGAAAAAGTTGAATTGTTTATTTTATTTTGTGTAAAAATTTGAGAAAATTGTAATAATTAGATGAAATAAGATGAGTTGAGAAGAGTTGTGAAGACAAACGAGGCGAACACTTTACATGCATACGTCTAGTTAAAAGTCAATAGAAATTGAAACAGTTCCTTTTGGCTATTTTTCAGTAATTTCTATTTTTGCAGATTAACTCACCGAGTACATATAAAAAACTATATCAATTCACCCAGTGTCTATACATATGGGATATTTCCATTCTTCTTTTTTTTCCTTTTGTTTTCTTCTATTTTCTTAAGTGAATGTTTGTACATAACATAATATGTCCTCTACATACAGCAATATAGACTTAGACAGTACATCAGCATCAAACAAATAACAATTTCTCTCAAGCACTTACTATTCACCTTTGTTAAAAGAGCTATGATAATTTATAATTGACACACAAAAACAAACACACCATGCAACTCCTTTGATATTCTATATATGTACAGAATATTTCCGAGCTATATAACTTAGGAATGAATCTCTTCATTAAAAGGAATCAACTAGCACACAAAGAAAGAGGTATCACATTCTTTATCTAACTATTATTGAACCTGTACTTCCTTCAATCACTATGTTAGGGCTTCCATAGATTTCTGTATTCTGGTGCCATCTGTCTGAATCACCAACTTGGATGCCTGGTGTAAACTTTGAATCCCACGTCCCAAACTGGCAATTGATGGAGCTGCAGGAAGAGATTCAACAGCACATTCAATCCCATCTCCAAAAGCAAGCAAGCCTGTGCAAGTTGCAACACTACACCCAAATGTGGCCCATGGTAGGAAACCAATTGGTCGAACCTGTCGTTTTCTCATTATTTCATAGAATGCTGTTCTCATGGCTGAAAAACTGGTCTTCTCCACGGAGGCTATAACACTGTGGCTTACTACCCGGATCTTCTCAGCAGAAGCAGCTGCCTTCAAGATAGATGTTTTTGTTCCATGACTAGCAATACCTGGAGCTACAGCTTTTGATGAAGCAAGAATCTTGCTAAGGGGCAGTGCCACTGCCTTCTGAGTTTGGCTCAAAAAAAATTTAAGATAAGCAGGAATTTTAAATGTTACAACCTTCATGACTGTTGATGCAGGAACAACTTTAGAGAGAGATGAAGCTCCTAAAACTGCTGTTGCACCCGCCCCAACTGCCACCACAGGTTTACCAGTCAATAACCGTTTCTTGTTTGTATGATTTGAATGCTCGTCATCATCTTCACAATTCATAACAAGCTGTTCAACCAAATCCTTGACATCCGGAGGAACAGGAGTGTTCCAGTGTTTCCTAAGACCTGCTAAGCTAGTAGCATCCACTACTGCCACTGTAGTCTTGAACTTCTTAGTTTGGCTTCGAAGAGTCTGTGCAAAGAGCACATGTGACTTATCCTCTATTGGAAGCTCTGAAAACTCCATCTTTACCGATTTGGGATTCCCTATTTTGTTAATGGGTAGCCGACCAGCATTGTTTAAAGCAATTCTCAGCCCCTCAACTGCAATTCGAAAGTTGTAGACCTCAGATATGATGCTGGTGTCCACAGTTGCACCTCTATTGACATCAAGAAGCATTTTCTGAGCATGAGCTAGAGCCCTTCCAATTGATGGGAGGCCAGCAAATATATTATGTAGATCCAAAAGTAAAGGATAAATAGACTGGGCAAATGGTGGTGCCTCGTAACTGCATATTGGTTGAATTGCATCTGAGCCCACCTCTGATACAGAACTCAAGTGATGAAACCTCAATATTGATAAATCCATATATGGGGATAATGACTTCACCATCTGTTTTTGAACATCACTAGTTAGGCAAAATCTCTGTGAATTTAATAAAACAACAGAGCCTGCTCTCTGAGGAACCAAACTACTTACCAGACCTTGAAACTTGTTCCCTGTATCAAGTTTACCCAAGCTATCATCCTCACCACAAAATTTCATAAATGGGGATTCAATCACCAAGAATGAAGACCCAAACTCCTCAGCCGCTCTCTTGGCTGCTATAAAATGTCCATGAAAACCAATCCCAAAAATCTCTCGCAAAACCACATTGCCAGCAACATTCTCAAACTTCTCCTTATTACTCTTATCAATAAAACACCGCTTAAGCACTTCAAATGACGATGTGGGGACTGGGTCATGAACCCCATCTCTTAATTCACTCTCTTCTAATTGAATTTCTGTCAGAGGTAAATGACCAACCTGAGCCACAACTGCATCAGGTCTAACCTCCCTAATTAAAGATTCGGCGTCTAAAGCTGATCGCTCAGACAAATTCTGAGCAGCGAGTATGTAAATCACGGATTGCGTTTCAGGCTCTTGTACTGCAAAAATGAATTGCTTCGTGTGTTCAGGTACCGAAAGTTTGCGAACCAATTTATCCGACACTCTCAGGTCATCATATTTCAGTACTGAAAAAGGCCATGAATGTTGTAGGTTCCAGAAAAATGCGAGTGCCATTGCAAGAACATTAACGCTCCGTTGTGCGAATCACGCGCCAATAAGGAAAATCTATTTGAATTTTATTTCGCAAAAGAATAAAGAAAATCAAATCTTCCCCTCTAAAGAGTCTTTACAGACAAAACTGAGCGTAGATTGCTAAAAAAACCCACAAAATCCTAAACCCAAATCTGTTCTACCCCAACCTTTTGTCATCAACCAAACGGGGCATAATCGAAAACCGACTAAACCCTAAACTTTCACACTGAGAACTTGAACGAAGAAGAAGGAATCAACAATAGACTTCAGCAGAATGGTTAAACTGGAGGTGACAAATTCTCAAGAAAAAGAAGGAAAATTAGGCGAGGAAAATCAAGGTCAATCCGGAAAACATCTTAAAATAAATACAGTATGATTCGGGTATGCCGTCAAGGTACCTGGTTTGTTTGCCTAGAATGATCTCGTGCTCCTTGAACTTCAAAAGTCTTCGAGAAAAACTCGGGGGAAGTTCTATGGTTGGTGTGCATCGCTGGGAAACAAAAAAACATGAAAGGTTGCCAAGGGGACTTGCGTTCCGAGTCGGACTGCTGATTAACCTTTTTTATTTTTTTTTTCAAAAAAAAAAATAATTAATTAATTAATTAATTTATATTTACTGATAAACTTGGCCCCACAGTCCTGAATCCTATTCATAATTTCATATTGTTAGTCAATAAATTTCAAGATCTAAATAGCCACTGCTCGAGCTTAGTACATCATTATATTTTTAAATAAGACGTCGTTTGGTTCCTTAACTATTCTCAATTCATCTCAATTCATTATTATAATTTTTTCAAATTTCAATATAAAATATAATAAATAATTCAACTTTTTCAAATTTTAAAATAATAATAATATTAAAAAATAATATTCTAACAATATTTTATCATCTCAACTCAACTCAACTCAACTCACTTCAACATTCAAACACACTCTAAATCTTCTCGTTAAAATCTAAACCACACACCTAATATGACAAATCGGATTCACGAATTAAATATAAAAACACTCAAAGCGGCTCCAGATCCTTTCCTCGTTCACGCGTTTCCTCTACTCTTCTTATTAACCTAAATCAAGATGAGGCTGCTCCCGGAACCAAGAAGCAGCAAAAGCCACCTCAACAAAGCTAGAAGATTCCAGACTTGGTATTTTCCATTCCAGAATGAGTTGGTTGTAACAACCTTTATTCCTTTTGTACTGCCATTGTTGTACTGCCTACTGCATTCCTCTTGTCTATATAACGTGCACAACCATGTACGAATATAATGAATGAAATGAATATTTGGAAATCTCTCTCTTTCTGATATGATATCAGAGCTGCTAGACTAGCAGTCTCTCTGATCCTTTGCCATGGCAAACTCATCGTTACCTTCTTCTCTTCAGTCTTCCTTTTCTCACTTAATGTCTACTAAATTAGATTCTAAAAATTATATGCTGTGGAAAGCTCAAATCACAGCTTATCTCAGAGGACAAGATTTGTTCTTTTTCGTGGATGGCACTCAGATACCTCCACAAAAAATGCTTGTCTGAAAGCACTACACATCCCAAAACCAATCCAGCCTCATCTTGATTTAGGTTAACACTTCTCTCTCTAAACCCACAAATCTCCTCGGCCCGAAGGACTCATCTCCTCTGCTCATGCTTCATCTCCCTGTGCACGAAGTCATCCACTGAAACGCTGGCCTTTCTCTCCTCATGTGTGTTGCAGAGTACACAAAAACCTGAATGAGTTTGTTTGTATTGATGGGTAAAAATATCGTTTCACAAAGAATCAATATTGTTTGATACGAACAATTATATTCGTGTTTTTGTCTCTTTGCGTCTAGAAAACTTGATGAAAAAATAAAAATAAAAATGAAGCCAACCCAAAACTTGGTTTCAAAGCAACAAGTAAATAATTCACGCCAATACATGCCTGGCTAACATTACAGGAGATAGGATCAAGGGAACACAACATCTTCAATACCCGAGTATAGGGGATAGGCTCAAGGGAATACTCCGTGTAAGAGCATGGGACATAAGTTAAAACCCTAAGCCCCAAAATCTTCAATACCTAACTCACAAAATCCATAACCTATGCAAACAAACGTGTTTTTCAATAAGTAAATCTTAGAAGAGCCCTAAATATGGCTATTCCTCCCAGATATTCGAACAACCCACACAATCCTTTGTGGCCTCCCTTCACCTCCCTTCGTACCCAAACAAAAATCATTTTACACAATTTAAAGAAGAAAAATAGATCTCGAAAGTTACTTGGAAATTTGAAGAACTATGCAGAGGAAATGGTAGGGCGGCCAAAGAATTTTCACACGAAGAGGAAGAAGAAGCTGAGAATTTAGCAATATGTCGGAGCGCGAGTAGGGTGAGAAGAAGAGGAAGAAGAAGCTGAGCAAAGGGGAGTGCGGGCTATCGGAGCATGAGACACAACATATTACCTCACCTCAGTTTTTAAATAAAGGAAAGGCGCCATATATTGATGTAGAATGATTTAGTTAGTCTGTTTGTCATCTTTCGTTGTTGTGCTATACATAAAGGTATTAATGTACTTTAATAGTTTGTTAGAAGATTCTTTTATGCAATTATATATACATAGTCCATGTAAAGTTGTACATCACAATATATATTCAGAAAACAATTTTCTCTCCCTTTCTCTGTGTCTTCTATGCACTTTTTCTTTTTCCTTCATTCTGTTATATGGTATCAGAGATCCCCTCGATCCTAAGCCTACGCCATGACATCTGACTCTGAAAACACAGACCCTAAAACACTTCACAATTCATCATCTACCAAAATGTTGCTCAATTTTTCAGATCCTTTTAACCCCTTTTGTATCAACAATGGTGACAACCCCACTGTTGCATTGGTTTCGGATGTATTGACTGTTGACAACTATGTCAGTTGGTCTCGTGTTATGAGTCATGCCCTTCGAGCCAAAAACAAGATTGGTTTCATCAACGGGACTCTTTCTAAACCAATTGATGCAACTGATCCACTTTTGGAAGCATGGGAACGATGCAACAACTTAGTCGTCTCTTCGCTTCAGAATTCTGTAAGTAGCTCTGTTAAAACCAGCCTCGCCTTGGTTGATGATTCCAGGGTTCTCTGGCTTGAGCTTTAGGATTATTTTACCCAACAAAATGGTCCTCGCATATTTCAACTTAAATGAGATCTTGCTAGTCTCTCTCAAGGTCAAGATTCTATTAGCCTTTATTTTGGTCGCCTTAAATGTTTATGGGATGAATTGGCTATTTATGACCCTCCACCTGCATGTGATTGTGGCAAATTGAAGACTATCCATGAGCGTTCTGACAAAGACTGTATTGTACAGTTTCTTATGGGCTTATCTGACTCTTATTCCCCTTCCAGAGATCAGATTATGCTACTTGAACCCTTACCCCCTCTCAATCGAGTTTTCTCTATGATCCAACAGGAGCGTCAACACCAAATTGCTTAATCACTCCACCTTTCAGAACTCATGGCCATGATGGCTAACACCAATTCCTATCATCTTAAACATGTCCCGAAATCTACTAATTTTGGCGGACAGAAATTAGCTTGCCTTTACTGCAGCTATTGCAAAACTCAAGGTCACTCACTTGATAATTGCTTTAAAGTTGTAAATGCTTCACCTCCCCTATGCACTCATTGTTACATGATTGAGCATTCTATCAATAAGTGCTATAAATTACATGGATATCCCCCAAGTCATAAGCTCCATGGCAAGAACAAGAGTTTTGTTGTTACTGTTACTCCTTCTCGGTCTTGTTTAAGTGATGAACACGATGCAGAACTTGCTGAGACAATGGCTTTGACCAAGAAGCAATACAATCAACTGATTGCTTTGCTACAATCTAAGGACACCAGCTCAACCATGGCCACCATTTCCGTTGCTCAACCATCCTCTTCCCCCTCCCTTAATCAGCTTAGTACATCAAAAATTTCCTATATAATTGCTTCGCACAAATCCATTTCTTCGCACACCACTCCTTGGATAATTGATACAGGAGCAACATATCATATGATTTGTTGCCCTTCCTATTTTACCTCTGTCAGAGCCACAGTTTCCTCCTTAGTTAAGTTACCAAATGGTGCAGATGTTCTTGTCACCTACATTGGTGTTGTCCACTTAACAAATAATTTGGTGCTGAAAAACGTGCTCTGTGTTCCTTCTTTTAATTTCAATTTGTTTTCTGCTAAAAAGCTTGCTCTTCATTCTTCATGCTGTCTGGACAATGATTGGGATGAGTGAAGTGAGAGGTGGCCTATATCACTTGTTGTCCTTTGGTGTATCACCCTCAGCTTTGGTTGATGTTTTACCACCTTTCCTTCACAAGACCAGCTCATTAGTAGTTCTGTTAGCTGCCCAAATTCAATCTTTGATTTATGGCATTGTCGTCTTGGACACATCTCTTTCTCTAGATTACTTTTAATTGATGATCCTCTTGTAAGAGAGAATCTGCATTCCAATAATCAATAAGAGAGAATCTGCATTCCAATAATCAATCACCTTGTTGTGTTTGTCCTTTAGCAAAACAACATCATCTTCCTTTCTCCATTTCCACAACTAAGGGTATGTTTGGGGTTGAGGTGGGAGGTCTGAAAAGTGCTTAAATAACATTAAAAATACTTTAATAATAAATAATGATTGTTTGGATATTCTATATAAAAGTACTTTTTAAGTCCAAATAAGTTAGAAATTACATTGGCAGAAAAGCTTCATTTTGATACTTTTTTACCAACATACTTTTCATCATACCGGAAAACGTGGGTATAGGTTTGTCAAAAGACTAAAATGTTTCTATAATTTTTAGTAATTACATATTTCAACCTTTGGGATTCCTCGAAACTCGCAACTCTCACTCTCGTTGCTCTCTCCTCCGTAGGTGTTTACAGATGAGAGGAAATAGCTCTGTGGGAAAGTGTATAACCCAGGAGAAGTCTACCCCTTCACTAGCTCTGGATTGAAAACCCAAATGAATCTACCTATCCAGAAGGAAACTCATGGACCCTACCTTCTATTCTTTGAAGTGCGTGTTAAAGAGATGTTCATTTTGGTGTTCTGGAAGCATGGTAATTTCTCATTAATATTTGGTGATTTTATAGGTCTTTTATGTTCTTTCACTGGATACACGAGTATATTCATGTAGCATTTTAAGGATCTTCTCTTCCTTTGGTGTTTTGAAAGCACGGTAATATCTAACCAATGTTCTGTGATTTTTTTTTTCATTTCTTCCTTCAATTTTTCTAGTGCAAACTCGTGTTCCAAACTGTCTGATCAAGAGAGAGAGTCCAGCGAGAACCTATTATAATACCTTTGAGAAATTCACTCTTGATTACGAGGGACCTGATAATCCAAAGCAAGAAAGTCTTATCTTGTTTGAAGATTGATTTCTATATTCCTTCACTTAGCAACACAGGAAAATTCTCCCACTAATCTGATTTTGAAGTATCCTTTTCATATTTGATTTCTACAACATGCACTTATCACTCTATAATGTTGTTTCCTTCTTAAGTACAACCTCCCTAGGGACGTCCAAAATTACCAGATTGATTCTCATCAATTTCCATCCTACTGAAACTCTATCTCTCCTCGTACTATATATATATAACACCCACAGGTCACTTCCTCTTTGCTTCTCAGTGTGTATGGTGTGGAGTGTGAATGCATTTGATGGTACTGCTATTTGTGAAAGTTGAGTTCCAATCTTACATTCACAGTGGGCATCATCATTGGAAGGGTTAGCTGGACTTTAGGTATGCTGTAATTGATATTATTTGACATTTATTTGTTATTTTTTAGAAGATTTGTATTAAGATTTTCTGTTTTGTGTTCATAATATATCGTTTATTTGTGTTGAGAAGATGTTTGTTTTGTGTTGAGAATATGTCTTTTTTGTATTGAGAAGGTGAACTCCTCTTTTTAGCTAGTCGAATCTCTCTTGATTTTGTATCTTTAATTTCTATGAGAATTAAATTTTTCACTTTCTCTCAAGTTTAAACTAGTAAGTAAAGGTATGAAAAATATTCATACCTAAATATTCAGCACAAAGATCTATCTTTACAATGTCACTTTTGGGTTCTACATGTTGGATAGGTGGGAGTGTCATGTTTTCAGTATTCTTTATTTCCTCCCTTTTTCCTAAGATTTGATTAGCTTCACGTATGCTCTCCTACTTGTTGTTATGGATCGACCCTAGATTTTGCTTTTTTACCTATAATTGTGATGCAATATTATATTTCTTGTAAACTGATGAAATTATGGAATTGATTGTGTTCAATTTTGGATAACTTTTACGAATTAGACCCATTGCCTAAATAATGAAATGAAAATTCTGTTGGTCAAGTGCCAACATGTAGAGCCCAAAAGTGACATTATAGAGTTTCCAATGCATTACTTAAATTCTCACTTGTCTTGCTGGAATTCATTCTTTTGTACTTCATGTCTTTCTAGTTGTTAAATTTCTTCAATAGTTTATTTGAATAAATGTTGGGTTTTCCTTGCAATTATGTTTGATTTATTTTCTATTTCGATTATGTAAAGATGAAAACCTCTCTTGTATTCAAATTTGTAAACTTACTTCTTCCTTCTATACTTTTTAGCATATAACAATCATGTCTAATAGAAATCAAAATAATATTGTTGCTGCTGCACAAATGCAAGATAGTCAGACAACGAGATTAATTTGGACAGAAAAAATGCTAGAGGATTATGTAGACATATGTATTAGTGAGATTTATGCCGGTAACCGTCCAGGAACCCATTTTAATAAGGTAGGGTGGAAAAATGTGGTTAATAAGTTTAGTAAGAAAATTGGTAAAGAATTTAACTGCAAACAACTTAAGAACAAGTGGGATAGTTTAAAAAAGGATTGGAACATTTGGATGAAATTGGTTGGAAAGGAAACTGGCCTTGGATGGGATCCGGTGAAAAAGACAATTGATGCTACGGATGAGTGGTGGGCAAAAAAGATACAGGTCCTATGTTTTCATCTATTTATTTTCTTATATATAATCAATTAATATTTACTATAACTGATTACATTGCACATACAGAAAATTCCAGAAGCAGCTAAGTTTTGGAATGCAGGTTTGGCTCATATTTCCAAGTTGGATATAATGTTTAAGGGTATAACTGCAACTGGTGAGGGAGCTTAGGCACCATCCTCTGGATTGGGTTTTGAAGATACAATAAGATGTGATCAGTATAACGATGTATTGTTAGAGCTAGAGAAGATTGATGACTTAGATGACGAACCGGGTGATATTCAAACTAATTTAGACACTCAAACGAAAGAAAATAAATGGGTTAGTCCTGCAGTCCAAGATAGGAAAAGGAAAAAAGGAACTCAAATATTTGATCAACATTTCATACATATTTGTGATGTACTTGAAAAGCACATTACAACATCATCCTCCGATAAACCTGGTCATAGCATTGACGAGGTTATGGCTGTTGTACGGGAGTTAGCTAAGAAAGAAAATAACTATGAGATTTTTAGGGATGTAAGTGAGGTATTCCTTTCGAAATCACATAGAGAAATGTTTATTGTCCTAAAGGACCCAATATTTCAGATTAATTTTATTAAACGAATGAAAAATAAACGAAGTCAATATTGACTATTGTGATGTCATTTTAGAGATTCATTATTACTTTTCTTTTTTTCTAAATGATTTATAATGAACTATTTTAGAGGTTGTGGAGACTTAATTTTTTTTATTATATTTTTTGGGTGAATTTTGACAACATTTTTTTAGTGATGCTTGTTCTTAAGCATTGCAACTTTATTATTTTTTTTCTTCATATTTTTATCTTTTTATAGACATGGAGAATAATGGTCACGAAACTGAAGATTACACAAGTGATGCTGATAATGGTGAAGAAGAAGAAAAAGAGAATGATATTGACTTTTTAATAGCATTACAATTGCTGGTGGTTTCTAAATATTACACATCATATATTGTAAAGGAACCTTGTAGGACATCTCCACATATTGGTCATAAGTTTGTTATGGAGATTCTAAATGGTCATCATGATAGATGTCATCAACAATTTAGGATGGAAAAATATATATTTCATACTTTATGCAAAGAGTTGAATGAAAGATATAACTTAACTAGTACTCGAAACATAACTATAGAAGAAATTGTAGGAATTTTCTTGATTACATTAGGTCATGGGTTCGGGAATAGAATGGCACAAGAAAGACTTCAACATTCGGGAGAGACTATTAGTAGGCATTTTAATAGTGTATTAATGGCCATTTCACGAATGACGGTTGACATTATTAGCCTCATTGATAGGGAATTTAAGGATGTTCCGAAAAAATCCGTGAATATGAGTGACATTGGCCATACTTTAAAGATTCTATTGGAGCTATTGATGGAACCCATGTGTCAATTACTATTTCTCCAACAAAACAAATTCCCTTTATTGGCAGAAAAGGCATACCTACTTAGAATATCATGGTTGTTTGTGATTTTCATATGTGTTTCACTTTCGTTTGGGCTAGATGGGAAGGTATAACACATGATATACGTATTTTTATGGAAGCTATTTGGAAAGAGAAATTGCGCTTTCCACATCCACCTAGAGGTTTAAATTTAATAAGAATGACCTTCATGAACTTTAAATGATTTTTGCATTACTTTTGATTTATTATCCTAAATTGTATGCAAGTAAATATTACTTGGTAGACGTTGGATATCCTCATATGAACAGATACATGGGGCCATATAGAAGGGAGCAATATCATCTACCAAACTTTCGTCGTGGTCCTCAACCAATGGGTATGCGTGAAATGTTTAATCATGCACATCCGTCGCTGAAATGCACTATTGAGAGAACATTTGGAGTTTGGAAAAATAGATGGAAGATATTAGATCATATGCCAAATTTTCCTTATGATAAGCAAGTTAAAATTGTTGTGGCGTCTATGCCTATTCATAATTTTATTAGAACTCATGCATTGAAGGATATTGAGTTCAAGCCATACGATGACGACAATGATTATCTACCCCCTGGAAGCACGGAGGATGAAGAAGCAGAAGATTACTCGAGCATGCAACAATTAGAGATATCCAATGAAAATGTTATGAATATTGAGCATGATTATATTACTCTTTCACTTATGCATCGTTGAAGAGATTTTTTTTCATTATAATTACTGAAGAACCTATTGGACCATTTTCATGGTTATTTATTATAATATTTGATTTCTATCAAGGATATGCCCTTTTATGTCATTTCTACCTCAAAAAGTACTTTTTAAATTTGTTTCCAAACAAATCTAATATATTTGAAAGTGTTTTAGACATAAGGATTCCAAACACTAAATAGCTTTTTAATAGTAGAGCTTATTACGTTAAGCTTTAAGTTATAAGCCTTAAGCTAAAAGCAATATTTACCACTGTAATCCCAAATATGCACTAAATCTCTGCATGGTTTTGACATTGTTCATTGTGACATTTGGGATCCAAACTCCACTGTTGCAATTGATGGTTCCAGATTTTTCCTCATACTCGATAATTTTTCAAGGACCACATGGGTCTATATGCTTCAAACTAAGTCCGCTATGAGATCATGTATTGAGAGTTTTTACAACCTGATCGAAACACAATTTCAGACAAAAATAAAAATGTTTAGAAGTGATAATGGCAAGGAATTTCACATGAATGATTAATTTTTTACCTCCCAGGGTATTATTCATCAAACAAGTTGTGTAGAGACACTCCAACAAAATGGCATAGTTAAATGTAAACATCAACATATCATGAATGTAGCTCGTGTCTTAAAGTTTCAGTCACATATCCCTCTCAAATATTGGAGTGACTTTATCCTATCTATTGTCTACATAATAACCAGAACCCCCACCCCTTTACTCCATAATAAAATCCCTTATGAAAGTCTTTTTCATAAGCCCTCTAATCACATGAAAGTTTTCGATTGCCTTAGTTTTGCTTCTAACTTATTCCATGGAAGAAAGAATGATCCGAGAGGGAGAAGATGTGTCTGTTTGGGTTATCCTTTTGGAATGAAAGGTTACAAATTGTTAGATTTAGAAATTGAACAAATATTTCTCTCCCATGATGTTGTGTTTCATAAAAGCATTTTCCCCTTCAATATAAGTCTCTCCACCATTAATTCTCCTCCTACTTCCTTTGTTCCTCTTCTTACTCCTACACCTTTTAATGTTCCATCACAGACCCTTCCTGTTTTCCCATCAAATTCCCCTTCTTAGGATTCACCCATACCAAACTCTTCACCATCATGTCCTGAAACCTTACCTGCCACTGCTTCCCCTTCCACTTCACCTTCTAACTATTCTTCCCTTCCCTCTCCACCACCACCACCTCCCCCTCCCTCTCTCCCTCCCCTCCTCCTCATAGGTCAACCAGAACTTGGAGTGCACCCAAGTACTTGCAAGATTTTCATTATGACCAGATCTTTCTCACTTCTTGAACCCAGTTTTTGACCAAGTAGCAAGGTCCTCTACAAGGTACACCTTTCCCTTTAGCTAATATTTTGTCTTATCATAATTTCTCTCCTACTTATCATGCCTTTTCCGCTACTATTTCCACCCACCTTGAGCCTCATACCTATAAACAAGCACTAAAATATCCAAGCTAATGTCAAGCCATGGACACAGAATGGTAGCTTTAGAAGCAAACAATACTTGGGAGCTTACAGACTTACCCCCTGGCAAAGTGCCAATGATTGTAAATACATTTACAAAGTGAAATATAATTCCAATGGGTCAGTTGAGAGGTTAAAGAACCGCTTAGTAGGCAAGGATTACACCCAACTTGACGAGGTAGACTATCACGAGACATTCTCACCTGCTGCTAAGTTGGTTACCATGAGATGTCTATTGGCAATTGCTTCAATCAAAGGCTGGCATTTACATCAATTTGATGTAAACAATGCCTTTCTACATGGGAGTTTAAATGAGGAAATATACATGAGAAAACCTTCCGGTTATATCAAAGAGACACCTACCCAAGTCTGTAAGTTACTTAATAGTTTATATGGCCTCAAACAAGTTTCAAGGCAATGATACTCTAAGTTCTCTAATTCTCTAATTGATTCTGGTTTCTCTCAATCAAATTCTGACTATAGTCTTTTCACTAAGAAATTCAATAGCTCATTCATAGCTTTGCTTGTATATGTTAACGATATTCTTGTGGCCAGCAATGACATCAATTCTGTGAACCAATTGAAGTCTTCCTGGACAACAAATTCAAAATTAAGGACCTCGGTTCTTTGAGGTATTTTCTTGGCATCGAGATTGCAAGGTCTTCAAAGGGTATTCATTTGTGCCAAAGAAAATACACGTTGGATATTTTGGCAGATTTTGGAAGTTTGGGCAGCAAACCAACTAAGGTTCCTATGTAACAAAATATGAAGTTGACTCAATCTACTGACACTCTTTTATCTGACCCGAGTGTATATAGAAGATTAGTGGGTCGCCTTTTATACCTCACTGTCACTCGGCCTGACATATGTTATAGTGTTCAAACATTGAGCCAATTCATGGCTCAACCCACTGATATGCATTTGCTAGCTGCCTAGAAAATTCTCAAATACCTCAAGGCTGCACCTGGTCAAGGGCTACTTCTCTCCAGCTCACCTCCCTTCAACTTGCTGCATACTGCAACTCGGATTGGGCCTCCTGCCTTGATACCAAGCGTTCAGTAACTGGCTAGTGGATATTTCTTGGATCATCCTTGATTTCTTGAAAATCTAAGAAGCAATCCATCGTCTCTTGTTCATCTGCCGAGGTAGAGTATCGATCAATGGCAGCTACTTGCTCTGAGCTTACTTGGCTGCATTTCATTCTCTCCACACTCCAAGTACCTCATCTTTAAGCTGCCTTATTTCATTGTGATAACCAAGCTGCCATTTACATTGTCGTCAACTCTGTTTTCCACGAGATAACTAAATATATCGAGCTCGATTGTCACTTGATTTGTGACAAAATTCAAGATGGAAGTGTCTTTACTCGATATGTTCCTAGCAACCTCCAGTTGGCTGATCTTCTAACAAGGCTCTGCCCTCCACTGTTCTTCATCATCACTTATCCAAGATGGAAGTTCTCAATCTCCACTCTCCATCTTGCGAGGGGGTATTGGAGCATGAGACACAATAGATTACCTCACCTCAGTTTTTAAATAAAGGAAAGACACCATATATTGATGTAGAATGATTTAGTTAGTTTGTTTATCATCTTTCATTGATGTGTTGTACAAAGGGTATTAATGTATTTGTACTTTAATAGTTTGTTATAAGATTCTTTTATGCAATTGTATATACATAGTCCATGTAAAGTCGCACATAACAATATACATTCAGAGAACAATTTTCTCTCCCTTTCTTTGCGTCTTCTCTGCACTTTTTCTTTTTCTTTCATTCTGTTACAAGGGCAGAGGGGAGAACGTAGGGGAGGTGGAAAAATTTTGAAATAGGTTGCTAAATGTGCGTTTCAGTAGGTAAAAAGAAAAAAAGCCACATCAGTGGTGTTTGGTGTTAGGGTGAACAGTGGTTGGTGAGTAGAATTATTCTTATACTTTAAAAGAAAATGATACTCGAACTAACAAATGAGACCAAATTTTTACCCTTTTTTTTTTCCAAAAAGTGAAAAGAAACTTGGAAAAAAAAACTCGGACTTATTTGTTAGTCCGAGTACGAGTGTCCTATATTATTAAAATTCTAACTAGAAGTCACCATCTCAATGATCAAAATATATCCTCATAATTAAAATATTTATAGTTTTATTAAATAAAATGCCTAAGTTGATCAATAATTACAAATTTAAATTTTACAAGTCATTAACAATTATTTAGATACTTGGTCCATTAGTCTCACTAGGCACTTCTAACTCATATTTAGGAACTGCATGAAATATAAAAATAAATGCATGCCCATTGAATAAAAACTAATATTAGAAAATAAAGAATTTCATTAAATAGCTACATCATTCAATTGATTTTTAGGACAATCATGACAAAAAAAGAAAAAAAAATACATAAATTAAAAGTTTTATTAGAAGTCCCTAATCCATTTGATCAAGAAAAATCTAATTTGGACTTAACCCTAGCCGAAATCCTAAATGAAACCACATTGAAATCCCGAATTGAGCCAACTCGGTTAAGCCCATCTTTGGCCCATCGAAACCACCACGTAGCCCAAGCTTATTGAGTAAGCTTCTTCCTCCATCCAAGGCCACCCTATGGTTGACATGCCACCTCATGGCTAGCCTCAAATAGTGGCTTGATGGCAATCAAAAAGGCTACATAAAGCAGCCCATCATTTCAGCCAAACAAGCAGTTGGAAATCAGCTGCTGTGCAACTCATTTTCCTCCACCATTTCAGCTGCCACCCTCCCATCATTTGTTCATTCCACCATCCACCATCCACCATCTCAACCCTTCCTTATACCCCATGCCCCAACCATTTCAGCCCATACTTAGCCACATTTCACTTGTTTTCTAGAGAGAAACTGAGAGAGAGTGAAGAGGCAATTTTTGGGCAGCTTTTTGGTTACTTCATTCTAGCTATTTGTGAGTATTTCCTATGACTCATTCTTCTTCTATCTTGTTTTATATTGAGTTTAGTTTATTTGGGTGTATGTTGGTGAAATTTCCGTCGAGTCTTGATTGACAAAAGTTGAGTTTGGAGATGCAAAGGTCTATTTTGACAGTTCTTGGCGTTCATTGATGGACCTTGGAAGTTTGGTGTTATTTTGATGAAATACTGTATGGATCTCAACTTGATAAAGTGCTTACTTATAGTAATGTAATAAAAAAAATATCTCCAAATAAAATTAAATGAAACAACGGAATAAAGTTTGTCATAAAAAAATAACTTTTTTAAGAAATTTGGAATTTAATTAATTGCTCTATCTAATCCTGCCCCCCTGCTCATTTTCGTCTTAATCACTTGGGTGGTTAAAAACATGAAATAGAACTAAAATGAATCGAAGACTCAGTAAGAAACTCATCACAACGTATACTTTGGATTTTTCATAAAACATTTCATGTTGATAATTTAAAGACATGATCATTCATACATATGCTCATTCTGAAGTGAACCGGGTATCTCTGTTGGAGATAATCTTAGATGATATCTCATGTAAGCCGACAATCTCTCTAACGTACAACTTTACGAACCTATCCACAGAGTACATCATCTGAATAGGAATAAAATGACTTGATTTTGAGAGTCGATCAACAATCACCCATAAACGCATCCTGACTCCTAGTGCCTTCAGAAATCCAAAAACAAAGTTCATCCCAATCTTATCCCAAGTCCATATTGGTATAGGAACTGGTTGAAGTGTACTTGAGGGTCTATGATGCTCTGCTTTGACTTATTAACAAGTCAGACATTGTGCTACATAAGTCACTATCTCTCGCTTCATCCCATTCCACCAAAAATGTTGTTTTAAATCCCGATACATCATGGTACTCCCTAGATCAACTGTGTATAGTGAACGATGAGTTTCTCTCAAAATTAAATCTTTGATTTCTCTATCATTGGATACTAAATAATAAGATCTCTTACCTTCTGATATCTCCTTCTTAATTATCAACAATTCTGTATCACTAGCTTTGGCGACCTTAATTTGATCTATCAATGTTGAACCTAAGGTCAAACTATTTATTTTGGATCGAGTGTCCTGGACTACCTTAATACTTGTTCGCTCCATGTCCAACATTATATGCTTTTGGGGTGTTTATATCGTAGATAGTGTAGCAGAGGATGATTTTCGACTAAGTGCATTTGCTATGACGTTTGCCTTGCCTGGATGGTAGTTAACACCACAATCATAGTCCTTGAGGAGTTCTAACCATCTACGTTGTCTCATATTCAACTCTTTCTGTGAATAATATTTCAAGCTCTTATGGTTGGTATAAATCTCGCACCTCTCACCATAAAGATAATGTCTTCATATTTTCAAAGAAAACACCATTGCTGCAAGTTCCAAATCATAGGTCGGGTAATTTTGCTCATAATTTTTCAATTGTCGGGAGCCTTATGCAATAAGTTCAACATTCTGCATTAAAACACAACCTAATTCAATGAAGCGTCACTATATATAACAAATCCTCCATCTACCGAGGGATTGTAAGAACTGGTGCAATCACTAGTCTTTTCTTCAATTCCTGAAAGCTCTTCTTACAATCATTCGTCCATAAAAACTTCTTATTCTTTCTTGTCAACTTTTTCATTGGAGCATCAATACTCGAAAACCCTTTTACAAATCTCCTATAGTTACTGGCAAGGCCTAAGAAGCTCCGTACTTCATTGACATAGGCTTGGCCCATTTCACAAGTCCCTCAACCTTTGCCGGATCCACTGAAATTCCTTTTTCTGACCCCATGTGTCCTAAAAAGGCGATCTCTTGTAACTAAAACTCACATTTTTTGAATTCTGCATACAACTTCTTCTCTCTTAATGTCTTAAGGGAAATCCTCAAATGCTCCTCATGTTCTTTGCTACTTCAAGAATAAATAAGAATATCTTCAATAAAGACTATCACAAATTGGTCCAAATAATCCTTAAATACCCTATTCACAAGGTCCATGAAAGTAGCATAAGCATTGATTAAGCCAAAGGGCATAACAAGGAACTTGTAATGCCAATATTGTGTCCAAAAGGTTGTTTTCTGTATAAATGACTCCTTAACCTTTAGTTGATGATATCCAAATCGCAAATCTATTTTGGAGAAGAGTTGTGCTCCTTGTAATTGATCAAATAAGTTGTCTATTCGTGGTAGAGGGTATCGATTCTTAACGGTCACTTTATTCAATTTCTTGTAGTCAATACACAATCACATAGACCCATCTTTCTCCTTCACAAAAAGAATCGGAGAACCCCACGTGGTCACATTGGAGCGTATGAAACCTTTTTCCAATAACTCCTGTAATTGATCCTTAAGCTTCTTTAGCTCTATTGGAGCCATGCGATAAAATGCTTTGGATATAGGTGTTGTTTCTGGAGTGAGATCAATCGTGAACTCCACTTCCCTATCCAGAGGTAACCCTGGAAGATCCTCAGGAAACACGTCTCTAAATTCTATGACTATCTTTATGTCCTCAACTTTGAGTCCATCTGCTAGTGGTAAAACCAAGCTCGCTAGAAATCCCGTGCACCCTTGTCTCAATTACCAAGTGGCCTTCATTTATGAGATTACACGAGGAGTGAAACTTTCTTGTGATGATTGAAAACTAAACTCCTCTCCATCTATGGATTTAAAGACTACTCTCTTATTAAAACAATCTACACATGCACGATTCTAGAACAACCAATCTATTCCCAGAATTACGTCAAATCTGGACATATTAAATACGATCAAATCCTCATGTAGAATCCTCACTTGAATCTCTATTGGACATCTAACCAGAATAGAATCGCATACGATATGCTCTCCCGAGGGCATAGCAACCGACATACTAGGTTCTAGTGGCTCAGGTATCTTCTCATTCAAATGTGTATAGTGATTGGAAATGAAAGAATGAGTGGCACCAGAATTCAATAAAATAAAGGCATGATGTGAAAATAACAATGTACTTATACGAATGTTATAATGACTTAGACCTATAAGGATCATATAAAATATGCATCATACTATTTACATATCTAAACTTAGGACAAGGAAAGGTACCTGTAACTACATCGTTTGATGCCGCAGCGTCATCAGGGGTGAGAGAATAAACTTGTGCCGTTGCTATCATCTTTTGTTCTCCGCTCTTTCTCGGTAGTCCAGGTCTCTTAATAGGGCAGTTGCAAGCCAAATGATTTGGGTTTCCACGTTTGAAGCACAAATTTTGGCTGAACAAACACTTTCCCAAGTGCTTTTTCCCACATATTTGACATGTAGGATAAATTTGTTCTGTTGGTGGTTGCCCTTGACGATTCTCATTGTGATTGGAGTTGCTGTTGTTGTTGCTTGCACTTCTTTTCATTGTTGTAGTCAATGTTCTCTTGAATGTCTTATTCAACAATAGTAGCTCGAGTGACCAGCTCCGTAAAACTCTGAATCCTAAGAGCATGAACACGCTCCCTAATCTTGCCATCCAGATTGCGCTCAAACTTTTCAGCTTTTTTCTCTTCATCCAGAATTAAGTAGCTAGCAAAGTGGTACAACTCCATAATCTTGTAGCATACTGTGCTACCATCATCGCTCCCCAAGTGAGGTCCATAAACTGATGGGCTCTAGATTCTTGTTGGGAAAAAGTGATCTAGAAATGCTCTCTTAAAATGCTCCCAAGAAATGGGGACTGCTTACCCTAACTCTAGGTGCAACAATGCCCGTGTCGACTTCCACCATTGGTTTGCAATGTCTGTCAAGTTGTAAGTGGCATATTTCACCTTCTAATCATCCATGCAGTAAAGCGTTTCAAAAATTTGCTCCATACACTTTTCCAAGGTGCAACTGGCCTACGTGGCTCTAGGTGCCACAAACTGGCTGCTAGCCATTGACTGGAAAAATTAGGTCATAGTTGTGACAAGAGGATCCGGGTTATCATTTTGGCAAGATCCAAAAGATCTGTCTCAATTTGGGTTATTTCTAGTGCCGGAGGCCATGATCTAAGGCAAGATGTCATAGTAACAATTAACTAGTATTTGATAAAAATATAAAAATAATGAAAATAATAATAACAACAAAAACAATGATGCTAACTAGTAAGAGTTATAAAGTATTCAATCCTAAAGAGAAATCTCAATTACTCTTGAATAGGCCAGGTGCATCCTAGGTAATCTAACTTTAGAATTATTTATAAAAGACCAGATCTAATACCAACTCATTCCCTAAGGTTAGAGATATCACGTGTTTTCATAAAAATGACCCGGCAAAAGATCTCATATTTAATAAAATAAACATTTATTTCATAAAGAATTATGTAATAAAAAATCTCTCCAAATAAAATTAAATGAAACAACTGAATAAAGTTTATGTCATTAAAAAAAAATTATTCTAAGAAGTTTGGAATTTAATTAACTGCTCCATCTAATGTTGAACCGCCTACTTGTTTTCATCTTCCTCACCAGAATGGTTAAAAACATGAAATAAAACTAAAATGAGTCGAACATTCAGTAAAAAACCCATCACAATGTAAACGAAATAAATGTATGATTTTTCATAAAACATTTCATGCGAAGAATTTAAGGTCATGATCATTCATACATATGCATGACTTATCTTTAAAATTATCTGACTTATCATACTTATCTTACTGGCCAACACACTTAACCATGTGTGTGGCCCCACATCCTGTGGCCACAAGGAGAACCACTAATGGTATTCTAGCATACTATGGTAGACCACGCTTAGGTCTATGACTTGTACATCTACACATAAAATCGCATTAGTACCATGCATATAAATGGCTCATATAAAACTTATCTTATCTTACACTTTGTCATAAGAAAGCTTACATAACTTGATCATAAAAAAAAGCTTACACGTCTTATACAATGTGATTTGCATGACATGCATAGTACATACATAATTATAACATGCTAAATTAAGTGTAATGCAGAATTTAACATGTTCCATAAACTATGATGAATGATATGCTTGCATATAACGAGACATACGTGGTACATGAAAAGAGGCTATCAAGAATTGGCTTTAGTAGTAATAATCTAACTATGTGGTAATCTTAATTATGATGAAGTTATTTACCTCGTTGTACTGCTTCCTGAATCTTACTTCGTAGTTCTTCACCTATACAAAATACGAATCGTCACTAATGTTCCTAAAAAAATGTGTCGTAATATTCTAGTAATTAAATGGATATTGGGAAAATTAATCTAATAAAATATTCAGTTATATACTATTATTAATAAATACTGATATCATACAATTATTTAAATACTAATATTGTTAGATGAAAGTTGAATAAAATATTGTTAGAATATTATTTTTTAATATTATTATTATTTTGAGATTTGAAAAAGTTGAATTGTTTATTATATTTTGTGTGAAAATTTAAGAAAGTTGCAATGATGAGATGAGATGAAACCGTTTCTGTATCCAAACAGGTCTTTAATCTTTGAAATATACTAGGTACCATAATTTAGGCTTAGTACAAATCTTTGAAACATACTAGTTTTGATCTATGTGTTAAGAATTTAGTTTTGCAAAATAATGGTTTACAATCTTTGATGACATTTTGTTATACGTGAAATAATTTGTTTAAAACTCAATCTAGAGGCACTCGAATATGATATATGTTTTTGATGAACTTTTTGACAAGTAATGCTAGATTTAATGTTTAGATCAAGTTAGAACTTGAATTTGAGGTATATGGTTGTATTTCTAGAAGATTTATTGCATGAAAATCAATGATCTAGTGATTTAGTTTCAAGTCCAAAGTATGCTATACTCGGTTTCATGGTTGTTGTGCAAACTGATTGTGTTAAATGGTGATTCATGATTTTTGACTATTTAATCAAGCATGCTATCACTTAAGTTTGAATAAAAAACATGTTAGGAGAGTTATTTATGGATTTTTGGAATCCTTGGAGTTGATTTGAAAGTATTACACCAAGAACATCAAGGGTTGGTTCTATTTGACCTAAACTTGGTGTTTTGGTATTTTTCTTAATGTAGTGAGCTTGTGTTTCCATGAAATGTGTAAATTGGTGTCTTAGGATGATTTTAGAACTAAGGATGTGATTTTTGAGAGTTGATAAATTCGGTTTATGCATGTTGGTATGTTACAATGTCAAGTAACAACAAAATGTGATTTTTGGTCTAATACATGAATCCGTCAAACAAGTTGTGTTTTGTTTTAATTTTTTTTTGATTTGATATTTGGATTTAGGATTTCGAGTTCGTATGCAAATTTGTAACTTTGCAAATTTAAGGGTAAATTTATAATTTTTCACATGTAGATAGGTAACTTTGCAAATTTAGCCAAAAGTTAGCAAGTTTATGTTTATAAGAAATTAGTAAGATATTCTAATTTTAGAAAATATCTTGTTTTAGTTCACACACTTCAACGCTTGCTTTTACGTTACGTTATATCACTATAAGTTAGCTTCTAACTTACTCTCGATATTATTAAATATGTATGGTGGTAAGAAATTATTATGCTTATTATAAACTTTTATAATATGTCATGTCATGTCATTTATTACAATACATGTTTATCTGGTACATGCTATGATATGCTTATTAAGTATGTATGGTGGTAAGAAATTATTATGCTTATTATAAACTTTTATAATATGTCATGTCATGTCATTTATTACAATACATGTTTATCTGTTACATGCCATGATATGCTTATTAAGTATGTATGGTGGTGATAAATTATTATGCTTATTATAAAGTTTTATAATATGTCATGTCATGTCATTTATTACAATACATGCTTATCTGTTACATGCCATGATATGCCATGTCATTTGTCACATGTTCATTTCGTTACATGCCAAACCATGTCACATGCATTGAGTATGTAATGAAATATTTTTAAGTCATTTGGAGTCTTTTATTTTTATCATGACTCGAAATGCTAGGATGAAGAGTTATCATAGTAGAATTCCTTTGTCTACGTTGGAGTATTTAAACCAGTTTTGGAATCCCCTAGTTGACGAAGTACATCCAACAGGTTTCAAATAGAACCTAAGTAACTGGTTACCGATGCGAAGTCAGGCACCCATTGTCGATGGTGCCAACTACACATTTAATAGTTTTTATCAGTTTAGTTATCATGATGTACTCATAGCTGGCACAGATGCCTGTTATGTGATCTAATACCGACAGGAGCACATGACCATTGGGGAGTCGTGGAGCATCCTCATTTTTCACGTTTAATTGAATATGTATGTGTTGAACAAGGTCTCATGTTCACGTCATGTTCATGTCAAGCTAATGTTATGATCCATGTCAAGTCACATAGTTTTTAAGTCAAGTACATGTCATGCTATTTGCCAAGTCATGTCACGCATGTTCATGTTCATGTCATGAAGCACACATGTCATTTATTTTCATGCATGCCTATTCATCTTGTTGGTACTTAGGAGCTTGACTTACTAAGATTTCATAATCTAACTGTGGTAGTCCTAACTACTATTCCTCCTTGAATGGTAGGCGATATGTTAGGATCTAGAGAATCCACGCATGGCAGATTCATAGATTATAAAAGAATACCAGATGGTAGATAGTACGTTATATTGGGTAATGAGACTCGGGAAGAACTGCTTGGAATTAGCATCTACCAACTCAAGATGTGTTTGAGGCGCTTGTTACTTCTTCATGATGTTCTTTATGCATTTGGTATTCAATGTAATCTATTTTCAATTATTTCTATGTTGGAACATGGTTTTACATTTCACTTTGATGGTCCTCAGCTAGACTTTTTTATTTGGATAGGACTTTGTATGGACATGGTTTTCTTTCGAATGGTTTCTTTATTCTGGATTTAGATAATTCTTCATTTTCTTTTATGGCCTTAAATGATGATGATATTTCTAATTCATTGAAATGACATCTGAGTATAAAAAAGAAATGGAAAAATGATTGAATTGGACCGGACCAGACCAAACCGAAAGGTTCGTTCCGGTTTGAAAGTGGTCTGGTGCGGTACTGATTTTCATATTTTGAAACTTGGTTTAAACCAAACCAGATTGGTATATATATTTCTAATTGTTTATATTATAGTATATATATTATATGCTAAATTGCTAATTAATATAACATTAAATTCTAATCTTATTATTCAAGTCTATTAATCTTATAACATAAAATTAACATAATATGTGATATAACAAAAAATTAATCTTATAATTTTGAATATAACATTTGATATAACATATAATTTTTAATCTTATAATATAAAATTAATATAACATAAAATTTTAATCTTAAACGTAAACATTAATTTTAAGTTATTAATATAAACTTATTTTTGATATATATATATATATATATCACGGATAAATACATTTTTGGTATAATAATTATAATATATATTCTTTTCATAAATACATTTTTGCCCAATTTTATAAAATTAATATAATATAGAATTTAATTTTAAACGTAAACATTAATTTTAAGTTATTAATATAAACTTATTTTTGATATATAAGTCATTAGAGATGATCGTGGCCATTTGATTCGTGCTTTTGCTTCACATGTTGGCTTTGGTTATAACAATAAAGCTGAATTCTTAGCTCTTTTTCATGGTCTCAAGGTTTGCAATTTTTTGGGTATTAATTTTGTTGAAATTGAACTTGATTCTATGATTGTAATATCATGGTGGAAACGAAGAAGATGTGGGGTGTGGTATTTGGAGGATTTCTAGGAGGAAATTATTGACATCATGGATTCTATGATTTGTTTTGTGAATTATGTTTTCAGAGAAGCGAATCAAGTGGTCGACTGGTTGGCTAAGAAAGGGGCGGTAGGCTCAAATTTTTCATGGCACAGTTTTGGGGATATACCTCGTATGTTGAGAGGATTAATTCGTATGGATTATTCAGGGTTGCCTTCATTACATTTTTATTAGTGCATTTTTGCTTATGGTTGTTGGTTTTTTTATTCTTATAGGGTACTTTTTATTGGTTTGTAATTGATTTTTTTTTTTTGAGCTATTAGTTTGTAATTGATTGATAATAAAGAGTTATTTTTATATGGAAGTCATGTAAACACGACATTCCTTCGCCAAACGTGAGGGCTTATCAATAAAGACTGAAGGTATCGTCCTCCTTCCACCAATATATATATATATATATATATATATCACGGGTAAATACATTTTAGGTATAATAAATTATAATATATATATTCTTTTCGTAAATACATTTTTATGCAATTGAATACTTATATAAAAAGTCTAGATTTTATATAGACATAGTTAAATTCAATATTATACTATTATGTGCTGATTATTATAAAAGAATGTACTTATACTATAATATACATAGCTTAATAGTTTAGTATATGTAAACATTATGTTATTACTAACATACATAATCTGTATAACTGGAAAAATTGGACTAGACATGACCGAAACTCGATCGAAATAGAAAACACCGGAAGTTCCAGTTTTAGTAGTGAATTGGTCCAATATAAGTTCTTAAATTTTTAAAACTGGTGTACACCGGTTTGATTCTAAAAAATGTATTGAATTAGACTAGTTACACCCCTAGGCATGCTGGATGTAACAACCCCCCAAAAACTCAGTGGATGAATTTTTTAGGCTTAAGGAACTTCATGAAAACCCTAGAAAGGCTTCATGATTTGAGCAATAATTAGGTTTTAGTTTGTCAGCTTAATCAATTTGTGTAACAACCCGCTCATTCTTTCTGATGTAAGCAAGTTCTAAGGACGAAAATTATGTAACAGTCTGCCCCTTCTATCTAGAGACTGTGAGCATTGTTATGCGTGTCGAACCTCGATGGTGTGTTTCTAAAGATATTATGTGACTTCTAAAGTACGCCCAGTGTTTTAAATTCATTGAAAATATTTATATGGGGTATTTTCAGTGTTATTGAACTACGCTTGATTTTAAATAAGACAATTATAGTATTTTTGAAGAGCTCCAACAATATAATAATTGTCAGAAATAATTTTAATATTAATTATTAAAATGATTTCAGTTATTTAAAATATTGTGAGATTTGAATTATGTTGAAAACTCTAATTAATTAAATGGTTTTATTCTTTTAAATATATTAAATAAGACTTTATCATTTTATTAATGATGAAGAAATATTATTTTATAAACTAAATTTTAGTTTAAATAATATTCTACCTTAATTCCTCTCTGTGCTTTTAATTAAGTTAATGTTTATGCATTTTCAAATCAGGATTTTAATCATCCACCGTTAGATCGTTTTGAAGATCCCAAGATAAGGGATCATGATTAAAACCCAGACCCTCTCTCTTTCTCCCTCACTTTCCCTTTCCCTATCTCTCTCTCCTCCCTCCCTCAGCTCATGCAGGCAGCAGCCCCTCTCCCTCACCCGATTCCCTCTCTCAACTCGCCCAGCCCCATGTAGCCGTCGCAGCCATGCCGCCGGCCACCAGCGCACTTCCAGCCATCATTGACGACCGCCACACCGAACCTAGCCCCTCGTGGTAGCCCTCTCCCTCTCTTTTCTAAAATGGGTTTACCCACACGAGTTCCTTACCCATCCAGCCACCATGCGCCGCCGTCGCTAGCCCCAAGCCACCGAGCACCACCACGAGCCCCCTGTACCTCCCCCTTCCTCCTCCCTTTGGCCCGAGGCCCATAGCCTCCCTCACACACACGGGTTTCTCCCCATCCACCGCCGTACGTCGCCACCCACGGCGTCCAACTACCGTCTCGAGCTTCCTCTAGCCACATCGACCTACCCCAACCACCCATAGCCCCGATCTACCCCTCACGCACGCCCCCTCTCTCATGGACTCTCCCTCATGCACGGCTTAGATCTGCCACTGCGGAGTCACCATGGCACCACCCCGATGCCACCTCGCCGAGGTCCTTCCAAGCCCCTCCATGCTCAGCCCTTTCCAGAACCACCACTTTACGTGGTGGACAACCACTGTGCGTGGCTAATCGCCACTGTACATTGCTAGATATGCTGTGTTACGCCCCTCGCCACCACCACGAGGTCACCATGAGCCATTCCAAGACCACACTTAGTTATCCAAACGCCCAAACAACCACTGTACGTGGGTTAGCTGCCATGTACAACCCTTCTGACGTCATCAATTGTGACGGTCAACAAATACCTCATGGGTTAACCCCGACGATGGTATAACCCTCTATCTCTCGCTATTTATGTTAGTTGGTTGGTTAGGTTGCGGACTATGCTGCTAGTATTGTAGAGTTCGCTGTATTGTGATGTTTCATATAGAGAAGTGTTGGGCGTATCTGTGTTGTATGATGTGTAGTGTTGTGGGCTGTGATGTGAAGTATGGTTGTGAAATATGTGTTATAGTGATAATGTGGTGTAGTGTGGGATAAGGAGAGTATATGTAAAATATACCATTCTGGCGTAAGGTGGAATGGAAAGAGTACACGTGGAGTGTAGTCTGTGAGGCGTAGTGTGTGTGAAGGGAGTACACGTGGAGTGTACTCCATGTGGTGGAGTGATGCACTATATGAAGTGTATGTCGTAGTGGTGATGGGTCGTAGCGTGTATAGAAAGAGTACACGTGGAGCGTACTTCATGAGGCACAACAAGACACCATGTGGCGTGTCGCAAAGATGAGGATGATTGTGTGGTTGATGGGTGTAGAGCGTGGTGAGTAGTGTCGGAAACTGTGGAACAGTGTCCCGAAGTAGTTGTGATGTGGCCTGTAGTATGAGGTGACAAGTGTCACTGTGATTTACTTATGGCTGAGAGTATGTGTGAAGTGGCAGAACAAGTGTAAGAGTGTGCAGCGGAAGCATGACTGGGGAATGTCATGAAGTGACAAGGTTACTGGCAGTTGTGCTTGTGATGGGTGAGGAGTTAGTATAGAAATGGTGTAGTAGGAACGTGACGAGATGTCACGATGTGGCAGGAGTATGTGAGGGACCGTACTCATGATGAGTTAGGAGTTGGCATAGAAATGACGTAGCGGGATGTCAGGTGACGTGACACAGTCACGGTGTAGCTTGGAAGTAGTCTCGAGCTATATGACGTGACGTAAGGTGTAGTTATGAATGGAGTTTTGTCGTGTTAAGTTTTGGGACGAATTGTCAAAAGGGACGGATAGCATGAAGAGTCATGCTAGCCAGGTTAAGAGAACGTTGGTATCGGAGTATGGCGCTTGTTCCTATGAGCATGTGATCGTGTTATATGTTGGTCATAGGTGATGAAGGGGTAAGGTATATGTGTAATCTGGTGAAACACATGTGCCGACGGATTCACCATATGTAATGGGTAATCTATCCTAAGCACAGGCACACGATGCTTAAACCTCAGAGTTGGCTTAGAGCTGTGTGGCATGTATGGATGAGAATGAGGATTTAGTGTGAGCTCAGATGCATGAAAGTAGTGACGGGTATATTGTCTAGGATTGAGATGCGTGACTCTGTCGGTCGGAATCATGCGTCGGAATGTGGTCAATAGGAAGAGTAAAATGAAGGTCTTAGTGTCTTAATTCTCTAGTGAATCATGGGTTCACTTTACTGGATGGACACTCGAGGTAAGACCTTGAGTTTGGAAGATGTAGTGACCATAAGTGGATCCCGAAGGTTTTAACATAGTAAAAGGCAAGTAAGAGCACGGGATAGAAGGATAGTATTCCAAGTGAATTGTAGTTATGTCTTTTAAGTTTAGTTGCTTATCCATTAGATAAAGAATGGCATCAAGGTTATGCGTATGCATATAGGTTGCCATCTGACACGCACATGAATGGATTGCATGTTATGAATGTAGCATGGAGTCCAGGTAAGTATTACGTTCATACTTTTCTAGAGTTTTCCAAAATACAAGAAATGAAAATGAAATGTTTTTCCTTTACAACGCCTTACGAAATGGCACGAAAGATGTTTTACGAAAACGTGCTATGTATAAGTGTTCAAAGGTATACGTATGTACGGCCCTTCTTGGCAGACCCTTTTTACGCACCCAAAAGTATTAATTGTACGCATATGAATGGATGACCATATGCAGTACTATTGTATGTATTTTATACGAAAAGAAATGTTGAGGCTTTTCCTTGAGCTTTGACTGACGTGAAGAAAGTGTTTTAAAAGGTCCATATGAACTGATGTTTTAAGGATGCCATGAACCGATGCTTTAAATGATGCCATGAAAGACGATGTTTAAGCCCATGCTTTTAAATTACGTTTTCCATGAACGAACTATTAAATGAAAAATAGAGCTGAAATGAACTGAAAGAAATGACTGAACGTTTAATGTATGAAAATACGTAATGGCCACATGAATGAATGAAAAGGGTACCGAATGAAAGGGCAGATTGCAATGCTGGGTAAGTAGTATTGGTAGTGCACCCAGTGCTGCCCCTGATTGAAAAGGGATTCCCAATCCGTGGCCACGGGCGAAGTCCGGGTCCAAAGGAAGACCGCTAACCCCAACACACGGGGCATAACAGTGTGTACCGGCCAATGAAAGTAATAAGAAAGAATGTATGAACGTATGAATGCATCACATTCTTTAAGAAATGAAAGCACTGACGGGAGAAATGTTTTACGAAGAGAAAGCCCATTTTTAAAGAAAAAAAATCTCGTCCAATGATGTTTTCAAACGAATACACGCATGCATGTACTTATAGTATGTATGGTATGATGAGTGCATGAATGAAAACCTATATTATTATATTTTAACTGTATGAAGTAATGCTTATGAGTTATCGACTCATTTTAGATTTATGCATGCCCCTCCCCTTATAGGGATTGAATGAGCAACACGCGTCAGGACGGACATGGCCTAAGGGAAAGAGCACAAAAGTCTAGTCATGAGTGTTTAAATGTATGATGGGCCTTTTTATTATTAAAATTGATATTTTCCGTTGTAAACCTCTTTTATTCTCAAAGCATAGTTTATTTTATAACGCAGAGTCTTGCACCCTGGGCATGGAAGCAAAAAGTTTTAAATCGAACGGTAATTCCCGTCGTCCTTTTCTAAAATAATTTTATAAAAAGTTCCACCATAAGGACGGGCGTTACTGTTTGTTACCCGTTATGGTGTTAGAAATGAAGTTTCATTTATTTGAGGTACTTAGGAGTATGAAATTGAGAAACGGATTGCGCCATTAGTCTTAGATAAATATTTATGATTTTACGACGGAATAATACAATTTTCTTTTTCTGAATGATAGATGTTCCAAAATGCCTTTTGATTTAATAGAGGCACTTAGGAGTCAAAATTTGCGAAACAAATTGCATTTATTATTTTTGTAGGATTATTTATGATTTTATGGTGCAAAGTTATTTTCTCCTTTTTCGGAGTGAATAGTAACATCTGTGTTAGAATCATGTGGTACTCAGTCCAATTGATTTTCAAATCACAATGTGACTTGTCTAAATTAGGTTAAAGATGTTTTATTTGGACGTTTGGAAAGATATTAGCCACGCTTGGAGAAAAGTATAGGACACTTGGCACTAGGAGGAACCATGAGATGTCTATGTGAAGGAAAAAAAGGAAAATCAAGCGATGTGATCATGCCACCTAAGCCAAACATTATTCCATCCCCCCATTCATTTTTGTGTCAAATCAAATAGGATTTTAACCCTAGTGAAACCCCAAATATTTGAGATCCTTTTGAAACCCCAAAACTTTGGTGAGAGCCGAAACCCTAAAAGGTTTCCCCAAACCCCAAATGGTTATCCCAAACCCTAAATGCTGGCCGATTTTAGTTTAGTATTTAATCACTTGATTAAATCACTTTCACATGCTATTAATCATTCAAATCCATGTCATTACACCCATATTTATTCTTTTATACATTGGTAGTTTTATTGGATCAAGAAAAATTGGATTTGGGCATGTTAGAAACCGAAACCCCAAACCAAACTCTATTGAAATCCTAAATGAGGCCCAATCGGTTTAGGCCCACCGAAAAGCACCACTTAAGCAAGGATTCTTGAAGAAGTTTTTACACTGCCATGTGTGTATTTTCACTACCCTTGTCAGCCCAAATAATAGCCGATAGGAGGTCAAACAACCACCCCCATCAACACCCTTCACAAGGAAGCTTCCTTGGCTGAAAACTATGTTTTGCTGCCCATGATTTTGCCCATAGTTTAGTTTATAAAACCACTATCAAATGGTCATCCTCACACCCCCTCTCAACACTCCAGCCCTAAGTAAGTCTTCAATGGCTTATTCTTCATGCTTTTGTCACCTTGACTTTGCTTTCTTGGAGAGAACTCTAGAGGAGACTTTAGACAATGTTTCTAGCCATTTTTGATTGATTTTTGTGAAGCCCTTTTAAGTACCTTATCTTATCATGAAACTACCTTTATATAAGTTGTTCCTATTTTAGTCTACTTTCCATTGATGTATTTTACGTAATTTTTCAAGGATTTTTGATTAGTTAAAAGTCTGTTTGAGCATGCAAAGGTCTTACTAGGTGATAGTTTGGATGTTGTGTAAGGTTTTGATTTATTTGATTATTTTTTTGGCAAAATCTTGGTTTGATATTTTTATGGTTTAGAGATAACATGTTAAAATACATGTTTAATTTATATTTGTTGCATGTTAAGAGTTTTTACAAAGAGTGTTATATGATTTTAGAAAGTTAGAGATTGGAGGTGTAAAAACAGTTTCTGTTTTGAGAAAGTTTTGATCTTTTGTTATGAAAATATGATCCAATGGTCTTGATATTCACATATGTTAATCTTAACACTTTTAACTACATGTTAGAAAGTTTTTTTTGGAGATTAATGGTCTTGATCTTGATAAAATGAATTTTTATGCAAGCTAAGGTCTAGTTAGGACATAAACTTGAGGCTTACAGGTTGCTTTGTATTTTAATGCAATTTTTGTCATGAAATCTTAGGTTTAATGCTTAGATCAAGTTCAAAACTTGAAAATGAGGTATTTGATGTTATTGCATGAAGACATATTTCATAAGAAATTTGGATTTAGGTGTTTGATCTAAAATCCAAGCATGTGGGTACTCAGTTGAGAAGTTAGAATGCAAGCCGATTGTATTGGGTGATGTTTTGTGAATTTTGTGGTCCTTGATTTGTTTGTTCAAGCATTTTATTTCTTAGGATTGACTTATAAACATGTTAAAAGTATGTTTATGGACTTTCAGAATCCTTGAAGTTTATTGGAAAGGAAATTGTCCAAGTGCATCAAAAGGTTATTTGAGATTTGGTGTTTTAAGATTTTATTGTCATGAGGAGTTTGCGATTTTTTTCTGAAGTGTATGTTTTATAGTCTTAGCATGACTTTAAAGCATAGGATGTGATCCTTAGATGTTGCATAAATTAGTTTGAGTATGTGGTTTGAAGTTGGATAGAATTGGAGCAAAAAATCAAGGATTTTAGCCCTACTATGTTTTGGCCTAAGTATAGTTTTTATAGCTGTGATGTGTTTTAAATCTTTCTAACTAGATATTTCAATTTAGGGCAAGATTTACTTGAGAAATGTAAATTTTGGTAAGTTTGAGAGTTATGATACAAAATCTTTAATTTAGGGATAAGATAGTCATTTTCCCACAAACAGAAAGATAAAATGATAATTTTTCCATAAGTCAGTGCTTTTATGTTTTTAAGTATGTTAGTTAGGATTTTCTAACTATTAGAAATATCTCATTTCAGTTCATGTTATTTCGCGCTAATTTACGTTATGCTACAATCACTGTAAGTTGTCCTCTAACTTACTTTCTGGATACTTGTGTATGTATGGTGGTAAGAAACTATCATTCATGTTTGTTATACTTATATATATGTTATGTTATGCCATGTCATGCCATATTATCATTTCAAGTACATATCGTTACACGTTATATCATGTCATGCCATGTTTAACTGTTACACGCCATGTTATGTCATGCCATGATTCTTTTTTAGTACTTATTTATCTGTTTACAAGCCATGTTATGCTTTTCCATAATTTATTTTCCAGTACATGTTTATCTCTTACATGCCATGTTATGCCATGCCATTAGTCACACGAACATGTCATGTCACGTTATTCCATGTCATGAGTCATATGAGTCTATCAAGAAATATTTTTCCAGTTTGTCATGCATGGGGTACTCATGGCATAATCACTATGATTGCCCGAGTATCTCCATTGATAATTCATGCAAGATTCTTCTGGGGTAATCATTCTGATTGTTAAAGTATTTCATAAAAACTATTACTAGGTACGCTTAGCATAATCATTCTGATTGTTAGGGTATCTCCATTAAAATACTCATCATGTAATTATTCAGATTGTCTGAGCATCTCTAATGAAATATATTGGGAAGAATCATTCTGATTGTTCATCTATTTTTGATGAAACAACTGGCAAAATCATTATGATTTCAGGGCATTTCACATTCATGTTAATTCACTTCATGTCAAGTATTTTCAGTTTCAGTTCACGTCATGTTTAATTCAGTTCAAGTCCAGTTCAAGTCAGTTACAATTCATGTTAGTTTCTAAGTTATGTCATCACATGTCATGCTAGTTTCCAAGTCATGTCACACTCATTCATGTTCACGTCAGCATTCATGTGTCATGCATGCATCCGTAAACTATTGGTCTAAGTTAATTGTTAACTTGTTGAGATTTGTAATAAAATCTCACGTGGTAGTTCTAACTACCATTTTTCCCGAAGAGTAGACCATGTGTCAAAATTTGGAGAACTAGCAGAGGATTACCTGGATGAGGTTGATTAGACTGCAATATAGTAACGACGAGCTCATCACGTTGATGCTCCAATTTCTAGATAGGATTATCGCTATCCTAACCGAGTTGCATGAGCTATTCTTTAGGCTAACCTAGTAGATATTACATTTGTCTTATTATGTACATGAGGAGCCTTGTCTCTAGTATTAGTGATGTTACAGACATTTTGGACAAGTACTATAACTTTTGGATGTCAGTTATTATATGTTTATTAAGTATGCTTATGTTAATTTGGGATATGTTATATCTTATGCATAGTATTGCTCAAGAAAAAAATTATCTGCTATGAATATTTCATATTGCTAGATGCATGCTAGATGCTGCTAGGTGCATTGCATTTTTATCTGTTATGAACGGGGTGCAGGTAACCTTGTGTTGCATGTTTCGACTCTTCAGAGTCTGCCAAATCCCAAGTGAAATCTAGGGGCATCACACTAGACTGGGCCACATAGGAAAATATAGAATGGCTAGGGTAGCTAAAAAAAGCCGATTGGGGTCTCTCGTTAATGTAAGCCTATTTGTGTATGAGTCTTGTTTAGGTGGGAAGGCCTATAGGAGCCTTTTGGAAAGGTTCCTAGAGCATCTTATCCTTTAGACCTAGTCCATTTTGATATTTGTGGACCTATGAATGTGAAGGCATGCCATGATGCATCTTATTTTCTTACCTTTATAGATGACTACACACATTTTAGTTATTTCTATCTGATCTCCCATTGCTTTGAAATATTGAACTGTTTCAAGTGCTTTGTGGTTAAGGTTAAGAATCAGAAAGAAAGGAATTTAAAAATTATACGAACTGATTGGGGTCGTGAGTACTTATTTAGAGAGTTTGAGGGACTATGTGAGTAAAAGGGATGCGTAGGCAATTAACAATTTCTAGCACACCATAACAAAATGGTATTGCGGAAGGAGGAATTGTACTTTATTAGAAATGGTTTAATTAATGATGGCGCAAGCTAACTTGTCAATATCATTTTGGGGGATGCTCTTCTAGCTACTACCTACATTTTAAACCATGTGCCATCTAAGTTCATTCATTCAACCCCATATTATTATGGAATGACGCAAAATCAAATTTGAAACATTTGCAGCCATGGGGTTTTGGGGTTATGTTCGCACTATTTCTCATAAATATGAGAAACTTGGTCTAGAGCACATAAGCATATCTTTATAAGATATTTTGAGAGCTCAAAAGGCTATGAAATGTATGCTGACCATCCTAACAGAGGAATGTCGAAAATAGAGTCGCATGATGTCACATTTATTGAGAATGATTTTCTCAATATTGGTGAAGCAAAGAAAGACCTTAAACTTTTTGAGTTAAAAGAAGTTGAGGGAGTTACACCGTCTTTTGGCGAGGGTAAAGAATTATCATGTCCTATAATCGTAAAAGATAGTGGGAGTGACTTGCCTCCTAGTGGGAGTGTATCACTAGAAAATGACTCACAAGAGTCTCAGTTACGTAGAAGCGAACGTGGAACCATTCCTCGTCTTCATTTTGAGATTGAAAGGGAATCTTTCATGTGTGTTTTGTGTGACTTTGATTAGCTTATTTCTTATGAGGAAACAGTAAGTTCACCTGCTTCAAATAAATGGTTGGTTGATATAAGAGATGATATGAGTTATGTGGCAAAAAACCAAGTTTGAGAGTTAGTTGATCTTCCACCTGGGCACATATCTATTGGAAACAAATGGGCTTTAAAAATTAAGCACCAGACAGATGGATCGATTGACAAGTATAAGGCTTGACTCATGGCGAATGGCTATACCCAAAGAGAGGGTATAGATTATGAAAAAACATTCTCCTCTGTGGTGAGATTTGCTTCTATTCGCCTTATTCTAGCTATAGTTGCAAATCTAGATTTGAAATTTTTTCCAATGGTTGTGAAAACTGCATTTCTTAATGGAAAGCTAGACGAGGAGATCTATATGGATCAACTTGTTGGTTTTGAGGTTGAGGGACAAGAGTGCAATGTATGCTTGTTGAAACGTTCCATTTATGGCTTTAAACAATAGTCTAGATAATGGTACTTCAGATTTCATGAGACCATTATTTCAATTAGCTTTGATATGCTAATCATAAGGACAAGTTAATATGGGATAAGGAAAGGAATGGTTGCTTTAGTGTGAGAAGTGCCTACAAATGCTTCAAAAATCAATCTATAGCAACAACAAAGGGTGAAAGCTTTTCAAGCAGTACCAATAAAAAACTATGGAAGCAAATCTGGAGAATGAAGGTCCGCCCCAAGGTGAAAGTATTTGCTTGGAGGACCTGCATTGAGGCCCTTTCCACGAGATATAACTTGAAAAAAAGGAAGGTAGTCGAAGATGAAACATGTCAACTATGCTCTACAACAACAAAAACTACACCACATGCACTCTTTCAATGCAAAATGCTTCCAATTATGTTGTGTAAGCAACTTCCTCAGCTCAACACAGAAGAACCTCAGGGAGACTTCAGGGAATGGATTTGCAGAGTACAGGACTCCTGTAGCATTGAGGCATTGGAAAGGCTATTCATGATAGCTTGGGCATGCTGGTATAGAAGAAACCAGTGGATTTTTGAAGAGAAACAACTCACCTTTGAGGAAGCCATTAGCTTAGCTCTTTCTCTGCATTGGACTTACAAAGCTGCTAAAGCCCTCGACATCAACAGAGTAAGGTGAATCTCCCATTGGCAACCACCTCCACAAGGTTCAATAAAACTCAATGTAGATGGGGCTGTGTTTCATGCTGAAAGTAAAGCAAGAGTTGGACTCATTGCTTGAGATTAAGAAGGTAAAGTTTTAATGGCAATAAGCCAGAAAGAAGAGGCTGTCATGGAGTCTCTGGAGATTGAACTTCTAGCATTACTGAGAGGACTGCAATTCAACATCCCCCTTGGTCTCCAGTCCTTGTGCATAGAAACCGACTCTTTGCTACTGGTCAAAGAAATTTCCAGCCCTCTACCTTCGAATGCCAATTATGGTAATGTCATAACAGATATCCAAGAGCTCCTGTGTAGATTTCTAAGTTATTCCATTAATCATATTAGTAGAGAAGCAAATCAGGCTGCTCACAAGCTAGCTAGATTTTCTAGGAATGTTTCTAATACTACTGTATGGTGGGAATCTATTCCCATCTGTGTTCAACCAGTCCTATGGACTGACCTTCATCTGTAATGCTATTTTGACAATTATTAATGAGAAGGTGTTTTTACTATCAAATAAAAAAAAAAAAATCTTTGAGATGCTTAAAAAAGACCATTGTGTGTGTATCAAACGTACATGGAAGAGTTTTCTAATTTTATCTTTGTACGTGAATGACATTTTTTTAGCTGAAAATGATAGGTAAATAATTGTCACCACAAAAGGGTGGTTGTCCTCTACTTTTGAGCTGAAGGACATGGGTGAAACAAATTATGTGCTGGGACTTAAAATTTCAAGGGATTGATCTAGGAAGTTTCTTGGTTTGTCTCAAGAGACTTACAATAAGAAAATTCTATAAGATCTGTATGCACAACTCCAAACCCATAGACACTCTAATTGAGAAAGGTTATACATTGAGCCTAAAACATTGCCTTAAGAATGATGAGAAAAAGAAAGAGATGATCAGAGTTCTTTATACAAGTGCAATTGGAAGTTTGATGTACACTATGTTATGTAGATGACTTAACATTTGCTTTGTAGTTGGATTTGTTAGTCGTTATCAGAGTAATTCAAGACCTACTCATTGGCAATCAGTTAAGAGGATTTTTCGATACTTTCATAGTACAACATACCTTGTTCTTTGCTTTCAGGGTGGGGACATGAGACTGAAGAGTTATAGCGATACTGATTGGGCTAGTGATAAATATGAGCATAAATCTACGACGGGTTATGCATTTATGTTTAGTGGTGGAGCTATTTCTTGATGTGGCAAGAAACAATCATGCATTGTTTTGACTATGATGAAGTTTAAGTACGTTGCTTGTTCAGTAACTGTACAAGAGGCTGTTTGATTAATGAGATTTTTTCAGCACCTAGAGTTAAGAGTCTTGCAGATGAAGCTATTAAGATATACAGTGATAGTATGACAGGTTTGGCATATGATAAGGATCCCAAATACCATGGCAGAACCAAACCCATAAATATTCATTTTCACTACATTCGAGATGTTGTTGCGTGAGGTAAGGTGATCCTACCATATATCTCTACCAATAAGATGGTAGCTAATTCTCTTACTAAGGCAACTAGTAGAAATGTTTTCCAAACTCGTGTTAGCAGTATGAGATTTCATCATATTTAATATATATTGTATTAATGATACCATAGATTTTAATGTATATTTGACACTATTAATATCTATTGTATCAATAAGATTATTGTTTTTATCTTATGTTATAAGCAATTTGATACTAAGTAAAACGTACACATTATAAAGATGTCACCAAGTAAAGATCAGTCCACTCACATGTATAATCACCTTGGCGCTTGAATAACGAGCAAGATGAGACAAATTGATTACTTTGACGCTTGAGAAGCAAGCAAGTAAACATCTTGATGCTTTGAGAGCATTCAAGATAAATTTAAATAATGTCGCCTTAGCTTGGCTAAGATGAGACTTATAAGAGTCGTAAATAAAATATTTGCACAACTTCATGAAGTCTAATTAAAGCGAAATGTGAGAACATAGCCAAGCGCTAGATGAGTGACTGTGCTAAGAAACTCAAGTTAGAGTGTCTTTGTGGCGACTAGACTAGGTGGATGCTTGGAGAATAAGGTGAGATGATAATTTTGTAAATAGTAGTAAGATGGTTTGTGAATAATACCGAGATAGTTAGAGTTAAATATTTTTTGGGTTTTGAGAAAAGAGAGAGAAAAAATTAAATAAAAAATATTGTAAGGTTAAAATATTATTAGAATATAATTTTTTAATATAATTTTTGTTTTGGAATTTGGAAATATTGAATTGTTTTTTGTTTAAAAATTTGAAAAATTATAATGATTAGTTTGAAAAAGTTGTAATGATCAGTTTGAAAGCATTTATTTTTGAATAAGGTTTGGGAAGAAAATGAGATGGGATGAGAATTATTTCTAAACGCCCCCTAAGATTCCTAAGGTGTTGGAATATGACAAGCCCAATTGAGTGAGAATTCTACCATGACATACATTCATGTTGTATGTGCTATAGATGACCATATGAGGGAGTGATTTGATGGGTTCCTACTCAATCACCATGTGAGCCCTAATGGATCAATAAATGATCTATTCTTATGCTGTTGAACCTGGAATTATGTCATGTGATGAAAACTTGATGTTTCTACTTTCTCATGTTTTCTTAGGGCCACGAATGATAAAATCTCATGGAGCATGTCTAGGAAACTGGAAAGCAATCAAGTCTAATTGAATTAACATGAGTGTCAGTGAAATATTGTTTGGATTCTTACTTATTGTTTTATGACTCATACCTTGGATGATTATGTCTTATTGACTCGATATAATCATGAGTATATTATATGATGTGAGGTCAAGAATTGCATTGAGTTATAAACTCGTGAGGAATTAAGGACCTTTAACCTAGTGAGATCAAATAGTTTGGGGGCATAAACGAGATGTTATAAGTGATTTACTATGTCAGTAAGATGGTGACTTAATATAGTACTATTACACTTTGCCTTCACGTCAAGTCGCACGCTTTATTTTCTGTATGAGGGATAATTGATTAAAAGATTAGAAGGAGATTGTTAATGCGCATGACACCCATTGTGGACAAGTGAGAGATGCTAGTAATGGATACTCATGACCCATGTAGCATCCACATGGGTGGGAAAGTTACTAGTAGTAACTCCATACTACTAGGAGTTAATTAACTTCCCACCACTAACACTTAATTTTAGAGAAGTTAATTAATCACCTTATTAAAAAACTCTATAAATGAGAGTTTTATGTACGTTAATTATAGGAGTATGGAAAAAGTGAACGTACAAAATAAAGACTCTCCTCTCTCTCTACTATTTCTTAGAACAATTATCTTGAGCTCTTGATCCTAAAGTGTGGAGTTATTTTAAGAGACTCTAGTAGCCTCCTAAGCGACGTAGAAGTGCAATCACAACAATTTGACATGAGCTGTAAGACTAAAAAAGATCCGGACTTGTGGAAATTCCACTTTGATTGAGATAATGTGAATTAACCTAGTAAGTATGAACTTCATTAGCTTCCCATTAGACATAAATGAATCACATTGAGTATGACACCAAATTAGCTACCCAAAAAGAAATCAAAATTACATGAAACATCAAGGATGCATAAAAATATCTAAAACTAACATGCCATAACTAGGAGTTATAACTCTTCTTTATTTGTAACATGAATAAACAACATAAAAAATAAACGTAAATAAGAGTACATAAACAAAAAACCCAACCATTTTTTTTTTTTTTACAAAGAGCCGGTAGCTACACACATAGCAGCTCCATCCCAAGTTTATTAATAAAACCTCACTTATGGCAGAGGAAAACCGTGGTAACATCATTACACTTGGGGGCTTACATGATAAATCACTATAAACTAATCCAGAACCAAGTGTAAAAAAAAAAAACACCAAATCTAAAATAAAAAAAATTCTAACAAGCCTTATCAAAAAATACCAGAACAAGAAGAAACCGCAATTCAACGTATCAACGTAAAACGTGAATCAATCATGACATAAAAATCGCAATTGACCAACATGGAACGCAATCAGCGTGAGCCAACAATGTAAAAATCAACAGCGTATCCGACAATTAAATAAAGCCATAAACATGAATCAATCATGACGTAAAAATTGCAACTGACCAACATGGAACATAATCAACGTAAACACGTAAACATAAAAACGAATTAACGCATACCTAAACGCTAGACACGTCGTAAAAGTAAAACGTAAAAACCGCAAATGTAAACGCAAGACACAAAAGATAAAACTCGGCTGCTACAACGTACTCGTAACTTAAATCCTATGGATATGTCTAAACACCTCTACAATAGGAATCTGGCACCTCTGAAGGATATCAATATGTGCAATATTTAATCTTTTCTTTCTTCTCATTTTAATAGATATATTCCTGAACCAAAACAGAATCTGCTCCCAACATGCTTGAACTGACATTTTTCTATCCTCCATGCGTGCTTCACACTGCCGAATCCAAAGAATCCATATAATAAAAATCGGGGTAATGCCTCTTAAATGTTCCAACTGTGATAACCTTTTTCCTTTGGAAATCCAATTCTACAACCTTTCTCTCCAACTTTGCTGCTGTTCAAAATCAACTCCCAACATGTTCGAAACCTTTTTCCACAACTGCATTGCAAAATCCCCCTCTCCCAAAACGTGATCCATCGTTTCAATCCTCGGCTTCTCACAACATACACATGACAAACATAAAGAAATACCCAATCGTTGAATATTGGTATCTACACTCAAAGACCCTTGTAATCCTTTCCAGCATACAAAAGAAATCCTAAGAGAAATACCAGGATCCCAAACAACATTTGCCCACCTAACTTGCTCACTTTTTATTCTGCACAACTCCCACCCATCTTTAACAGTAACATTCAAATTGTTTGAGGACTTCCAAAATACCTTATCTTCCAATTCCATCCTACCCAACTTCACATTCAAACAAATATATCGAGCCTTCTCTCTACCTATCATCTCTGTGAGACGTTCTTCATGCCACTCCATTCCTATAATCATCTCCCGCAATATTAATTTTGGTTGATCTATAACTCGTACCTGCCTACCCAGAATACCCAAACCAGACCAATTCTCCCACCAAAACGGAATTTTTGCCTCATTTATTTGCCACCTTGAGTATTCCATTACAGGCCCAAAACATGATGCAATCGACTTCCATAAGGGAAAGGAATTCCACTTAGCCACTTCTTGAATCGGATGATGTTTTTTACAATACTTTTCCCTCATGAACTTCGCCCATAAAGAGTTACCATAAAGAACATTCCAAGCTAATTTCCATTGAATAGCCTTATGCACCTCCTATAAGTCCCGAATACCTAATCCTCCCTCTTGTACTAGTTTAGTGATTTTTTTCCAAGACACCCAATATATTTTACGATGCTCTTCCATGCCTCCCCAAAGATAACCAGCAAAGATAGAATTAAGTTTTCTAATGACAATTTTTGGCACATCCATTACTGACATAAGGTGAATAGGTAAGGTAGAAAGTACATGTCGGATCATCACAATACGCCCCCCTGCTGATAAAATAATACCTTTCCACCCGTCAAGCTTTGCCCGAACCTTATTAACAATATTCTCAAAACAATGCCCGCCAATCACAGATGAGCCTATAGGAATACCCAGATATGTACAAGGAAACTTCCCAAGTCCATAACCAGTAATCCTTTGTAAACTTTTTTTTCCTCCCATACGAAATGTGAGAGGAAAAATAAATGGCCGACTTATCCGTATTTACCTTTTGTCCCGACCATCTAGAATAAGTATCTATAACTTCCATCAGCCCTTTTACCCATTTTTTTATCCCCATTTAAGAAAAAAATGACATCGTCCGCATAAAGTAAATGAGATACCTATGTTTTCATTCTAGGAATTAAGAGAGGCTTGATTTTCTGATGTTCGACTGTTTGCTTAACCAATCTTGTGAATATTTCCTCTGCTAAAATAAACAAATATGGTGAAAGAGGGTCTCCCTACCGAATACCCCTGGATGATTGAAAACTACCCCGATATATTCCATTAAGCATCACCGAAAGACTACAATTATGTACACAATTTTTTAGAATAACCACAAATTGATCTGAAAAACCATAAGCAGCTAAAGCCTCCCAAATAAAATTCCATTCCATCCTATCATATGCCTCCATCATATCTAATTTCAGCATTATATTTCCTCCCCTCACCTTCCTATTTAGATTACACAATACTTCTTGAGCCAACAATGCATTCTCAAAAATACTATGCCCCTTAACAAACGCACCTTGTTCTTCTGAAATAATCCTAGATAATAACAGCCTCATTCTTGCAACTATAATTTTTGAAAAGCACTTGTAAATTACCGAACATAGACTAATAGGCTGGAATTTAGCAAAGCTATCCGGTTTGTTTGTTCTAGGAATAAGGACTAAAAAAGTTGAAGTATAATATGGACCCAACGGAACCCCTGAAAAAAAAATCCTTAGCTGCATTAAGAACATCCTTTCCAACTATATCCCAACAAGAGATGAAGAAACTGGACCCAAATCCATCCGGTCCCGGACTACTATCTTCTGGAATGGACTTCATAGTTGCTAAAATTTCCTCCATGCCCGGCATCCTAACCAAAAAATCATTATCCTCTTCCGTAACAGTCGGTTGCACCAGCAAACAAATTTCTTCTTGTACATTTTTTTTACCTTCTAATTTCAACAGATTTCGAAAAAACTCTACTGCTCCATCATGCACCTCAATCGGGGATTGAAACACCTGCCCATCTTGCATTTCCATTCGGCCTACCCACGCTTTCCGTCTACGATTCCTGGCCATACCATGAAAAAATTTAGTATTCGCGTCTCCTTCCTTTATCCATTTTACCTTCGCCTTTTGGGCCATAAAGATTTCCTCCCTATGCATCCAACCATGTAGACTTTTACGAGCCTTTTGTAACAATTTGTCATCATCTATATCACCTGTAGCACCTTGTCTTCCAATAAAATTACCCGATCTTCCCACTTAGTAATTTGCTGAAAAATATTGCCAAACACATTTCGATTCCACTCCTTTAGAATATGCTTCAAATGCTTCAACTTGGCAGCCAAATTCAAAAGCCCCTCAAACTTTGTAGGTTCCATCCAACTCTTAGTAATTACCTCTCTGAACTGCGTATGTGTAATCCACATACGTTGGAAGAAAAAAGGCTTTGGTCCATAAAATTGTCTAGCATTTGAAACTACTCTAACGTGTAGCGGACAATTATCCGAAGTATTTCTAGCCAAAATAAAAACCTTCGCCGCAAGATATCTCCGAATAAATTATTGATTAACAATGACCCGATCTAGCTTAACCCATATTCAACCTCTTCCTTCTTGCCCATTACACCATGAAAATCTTGACCCCTCCTCTTGAATCTCCAAAAGCGCACAATTCATTATACTATTATTAAAATCATCTTTAACACCCTGAGATTTTAACAGACCCCCAACTTTTTCATGATTATATCGAATGGCATTAAAGTCACTCCCAACCACCCACGGAATATCATGCCTTTGAACTGATTCTAAGTCTCTCCAAAGCTGCAAACGATCAGCTTGGAAACAACTCGCATATATAAAAGAAATTAACATCTCCCTCTCACCTTTTTTATACAACCCAGAAATCTGTTGCTTAGAGCAGGAAATAATTTGCATATCAACATCCTTTTGCCACAAAACCCAAATCTTACCTTCTTGTTGAAAATTAGTCATAAAGGTATCAAACTTCAACTTCCTAACCCATTTCTTAATTCAACAATCTGCCGCAAAAGGTTCCAATATGGCCATTACATTTGGCTTTATCTCAAAAATATGTTTTTGTAATTGTAAATAGAAGTACCCACCCCCCTCACGTTCCAAACTAAAATATTATCTAGCATATCAGACCTGCTTAGAAGATCGAGTAAGCATACCTGGTGGCACAGCTACAGCCTTTTTCTTCTTCTTTAACTTTATAATGGGCAAATCTGATTCATACTCTATCTCCACTGTTACTTTGTTGGCATTATCTACATTTTCTGCATTTTCAACGCCATCTATATCCTTTCCCAAACTCACCTCCGTTTCTGGCACAAAAGACTCACAATTACTCTCTGCCCCATTAAGAATCCCAGTCCGTTTCTCGTTATTTTCCCTAACCTAAATATCATCTGTACCCACATGCATCTGATATGACCCATTGCTACATGCATCTGTTTCTTGCTCCCTTCTACATGCATCCGTTTCTTGCTCCCTGGATTGCACCTGAAATTTTTGCTTGCCCTCCAATCCAATATCACCATCTACCACAAGATCCGATATCCTCTCTAATTCTGCATCCACAACTTCTTCCAAAATCAAATTTGCTTCCCCTGAGATCTTTTCATCCTTAAATATTATCCAAATCCTGAACTACATCCACGCTTTTTCCACTGTCACTTGGCACTACTTCTCCCTAAGTGCTTTGCGGAATATTGCCTTCTTAATGATCCACCATTTGATTGTCTGCTGCTAAGGATGGCATCATTACCCCGTCTTGCATTACATAATAAACCAATGGCTCTGCTTCCTTTGGCTCTGGTTCTTGCACATCAGTTTCTTTTTTATTCACCATTTTCCACACCATTGAATTTTTTTCCTTTCTCTTCAGATCCTCATGCACCTGAGCCACACTTCCTTTTGGATTACTTGCATTTAACTTCTCCCTTCTACATGTAGTATTCGAATGCCCTTGTTGACGGCACGTTGAACAATATGCTGGAAGAGTCTCAAAGATCACTTCTTGAAAGTGACTTCCCAATTTATTCGGTATACCAATCCAAAAATAATGCCTATGCTCCTTTGAAATATCCATCTCCACACACATTCTTGCTCCCTCTGGCCTTGAAACACAAGTCGTGGCATTATCTCTTTTCAGATATCTACCATACGGACCTGCAAAAATCTTTAACGTAGATTCATGAAAGAAATGAGGTTTTAATCTTGGTAGAAAAATCCTCATATTCATTAAACGAAAGTGTCCAGTGAAAAATTTTGTAAGGGACATTTGCAATATCCATCACTTCCCTAGACATAGCAGTAACAAAATCTTCTTCATTCATCAACCGCACAAGAACATTTCGAGCCCTTCTCATAGCACCAACAACCGGCATTGATGAAACACCCCAGCGGTTTTTGATATATCCCTGAATGACATCCAGTGATGGACGACGCCATTGAAATGTTAACACCATGGAAAAACGAAATGGAGTTGCCGTTCTTGTGATTTCTTCCTCGTTGAAAACAAAGCACAAGTCTCCCTCAATCAACTTTGCTTCATGCATGGGAACCACTACCTCTGGAATAGGTTGAGGCCGTGCTGATACAATCTCTGCAAAGTCCTTGCTGAGGCATTCAAGGCTCCAGCCGCCATAACGACCAATGCAGATCAGCTAAACTCTAATATATTTTTTCTGATTCTTGAACCATATTGGAGAATTCTTGGAGAAGATCTTGGAGCAGTCAAAACTTGGGTTGCCTTTGGTTTTCAAATCAAGCGAATCAAGTTGACTTCAAGTTGACAAATATTGAGTCCATCCTACATCAATGATGCCCTTTTTAGGCAAGTGAGTTTATATTTAAACATCTTAAAAGCAATGCCCAAAAGTTGAGCAATTTTCTATTATTTTTTGTTTGTTTCTTGAGGAAATTCCGATGCATAGAATGCCTATAACATTGTAACAACATTAAATATGGATTCCAATCTTGATTTTAAATTATCCATCTATATTACATCAAAATGACCAAACAAATTAAAAGAACTCTTTTGACATGAATAATAAAGAAAGATGATGCCAAAAGTCTCAAATTCACAAAACGAAAATTCTCAATCATCCATGTGATCTTGGTCAACCATTTGTTACAGTATATTCAGAAGATTTAGACTCAGGCTCAAATGGAGGCTTAACTAAAGGAGGACAACTCAACAATGCCTCAGATGGAGGCTTAATTAGTGGCTCGACTGAAGGCCAACTACAAGTTTGGAAAGACAAACCAAGATAACAAAGTGTCAACTGTCCTGCCTCTATTAGCTAATCTATTCTTTAATTCTTTCCTTAACTTTAGCTTGTATACTTTCCTTTTCAATTAATCTTGTAATCCCATCAATTATGGTTGCACTTGTATATATACACAGTGCTGTAATGTAATGGTTTATCTGAGTGAATACAACATCTTTTCCTCCAATTTATATTTTTGCATGGTATCGGAGCCCCTCGAGGGCTAACACCTACTTTCTGTTCATTCTTTCTTGTTTACTACGTCAAACTCTGGTCAATACTTTAACTCATCTTCTTCCTCCTCCACACTATCTCTCCCAAGTAGCACTCATTTCATTTCTATCAAACTCGACAACAACAACTATCTCAACTGGGTATCACAGTTTCTACCTGTGCTGCGCAACCATGATCTCATGGGGATAGTTGATGGCACAGAGCCATGTCCACCTAAATTCCTCTCTGATGACTCTGGAAATTTAAGAACTGAGATCAATCCCAACTTTTTTTTATGGCAAAAGAAGGATCAATACCTTCTCAGTTGGCTCAATGCCACTTTATCTGACAGTGTGTTATCATCTGTCTATGGCCTACACACTTCTAGGCAAGTGTGGAGTTCGTTGGCCACAAGGTTTGCCTCACAATTTAGGTCTAGAGTGGCCTATCTGAAGAGGAAACTTCAATCCTTGAGTCAGGGTTCACAAACCTGCACTCAATACTTAGGACAAGCTAAACTTCTAGCTGACCAACTCACTGCAGCAGGAAAGGCTATAGATAATTATGATTTGATTTCATATATTTTGGGAGGACTCAATCCAAGTTACACTGCTTTTATAACCTCCTTTCATTTTGCTACCCGAGAGTTAGTCATCTCTTTTGAAGATTTTCAAGCTGAATTGCTAAATCATGAAATCTTTCTTGGAAATGAACATCCTCAACAGAGCAATGAAGCTGGTAATTTTGCTCTTTATACTCAAAAGTCTAAATCCTCTAATTACAAGGGAGGAACTCTGAACAACAAAGGCATACTTTTCAATCTAAGAAACCAGAAGGATTCAAACCCAAAAGTGAAAATAATCAGAGAGGACCTTGTCAAATCTATGGGAAAATGGGAACCAAGCTTTGGACTGCTATCATAGGAGGAACTACTACAACCAAGGGAGGCATCCTCCTGCTCAACTAGCTGCAATGGCTGCTAGAATAAACTCTGCTGAATCAGAAGTCCAGCCTTGGTTTGTTGACAGTGGTGCAAACAACCTTATCACTGCTGATGAGAATGTAAAGTGTCATATTTTTCTCCCTTAATGTTTAGTCTTTTATACTTATTTGGTGCCTAAATGTACTCATTATTCTTATATTTTTATTTAGGAAGCAAATGGAGTCGTTTAATGCAAAACGAAGCTAATTGGGCGATCCTGGACAGTTTCAACACTACTTCGTAATCTGGGAATAACTCTCTCATCCGAGCTCAGATTGAGATGATTCAAGATGTTATGGAACACCAAGACAAATATATACAACTTTAATGTTTTGCGTTTTGAAAGATACTAGATGAATAAAGGTCGAAATCAGGCTTGAAGTTGACGCACCTGCACTGCTGATGTTTCAGAACGTTCGGCCTTATTGTGCAATTCAAATATGCGATTTAATTGCAGACGTTTTGGAGATCTGGTGCACTAGAGTTACAGCTGGAAAATACCACTTTCCTTGTTATATTAGGACTCTATTTTATTTTTAATATTTCCCTTAATTAAGTCAGATTTGTATATGGTTATTTGAGGATAATGTTTAGAATATTTTAGGAGATTTGGTAGGATTCTAATAGGGGGCATGGACGTATAAAAGAGGGGGAAAAAATATCATACTAGGGCATCTTTCTCCCCTCTTCTCTAACTCCTCCTTCCAGTTTTCATGATGATTTTGTATGGCTAAACTTTCATAATTGGCTGAAGGAAACAGAAACGTCGGAATCAATAAAACTGTGAGATCTGATTTGTGTTTAATGTTCAATTTATACCTTGAGTATCGAATGTTTTTCTATGCCTATTTTCATGATTGTCTCGTTTAATTACTAGGAGGCCTACTAATTTATTATTCATTACAATCTACTGCTAGATTAGACATCAAATCCATAATTGTTTGATCCATTTAATTTGTGAAACAACAAAGATTTGATGATTTACTGTGTCAAAAATTATTAGATCTTAGGAGGAACGCTCGACGAAATTAAATGCCACCGCTTGTGCTTGTGTTGTTTAGCTTCATCAATCTCTCTAATTCTTATGGTTGCTACTAGATTAAACTTTTATCGCTTGTCTTGGGTTGTTTAGTGGTTAAGGTTAATTAGATCGCTTGTTTTCTAATTAACTACGACTAAGGAGAGATATGAAAATAATTCCAACGGTGAATATTTAAAGTATGAATTAATATATATTTGCATAATTGATCAGTTGTAAAATTCCGATGGTGGATGTTGACTTAGACCAATGTTTGTTCTTTTGATTGATTTCGATACTTTAATTTGAATTGTTTCTTAATTGTTCTTCTTAAAATTGTTTTTGTTATACTCAACCCCCCCCCCCCCAAAATCCTTGTTCACGTAGCATAAAACTAGGCTAAATACTCTCCGTGGGAACGATCCTTATTTGCACTACTACATGTATTTTTAGGAGTATAGGTTTTATTTTTGGTTGCCTGTTATAGCACACCAACTGTAGACCTAAATAATCTCACGATTCAAGAACCTTTCGAGGGAGATGAAGAAGTGGCTGTGGGAAATGGTGTAGGTTTACCTATTCTAAACACAGGCTCCTCAATCTTATTTCATTCTCAAAATTCTTTCAAGTTTAAAAATGTCCTTCATTGTCCTAATGCTGCAGCAAACTTGCTTTCCATTCAAAGATTTTGTGCTGATTATAGTTGTTTTCTTAAACTAACTGCCACTCATTTCTTTGTGAAGGAGGACAACCTAATAGGGAGGACACTTATGCAAGGACAAAGTAAAGATAGCCTATATCCAATTCAACTTTCCAAGACAAATACTGTCAAGCACTTCATTAACTTTCCTGGAATCTCAGCCAATGCCACTATTTGGCATCGTAGATTAGGGCATCCAACACCTCCTGTCTTAGACAAAATAAAAAAATATGCTCATATTCTTGTACTTAAGTCTACTGAACATGTAGCAATGTGTGAGGCATGTCAGTTAGCTAAAGCAAAAACTCTTCCATTTTCTGATTTTGTCAATGTAACCAAGGAACCTTTGGAAATAATTCACTCTGATTTATGGACCTCTTCTATCTTTTTTACAGCTGGGTTTAAATACTATGTTGTGTTCATTGACAATTTCTCTAGGTTCACTTGGATTTGCCATCTTAAGACAAAATCTGAAACATTTGACTGTTTTGTCAAGTTCAAATGTCTATTAGAAAATCTACTCAACAAGAAAACCAAGTTTTTTCAATCTGATGGTGGAGGTGAATTTCTCTCCACCAAATTCAAATAATTTCTCATTTCTAATGGAATAAGCCATCGAATTTTATGTCCCTACACCGCTCAACAAAATGGTCTTGCTGAGAGGAAACACATGCACATAGTTGAGATGAGCCTTGCTCTTCTAGCACAATCCAAACTCCCAACTACTTATTGGGTAGATGCATTTAATACTTCTGTCTATCTTATAAATAGACTCTCTAGTCCTGTGTTGAAAAATATTTTTCCTTACATCAAGCTACTCAATAAGGCACCTGACTACTCTTTCCACTTCTCAAGCTATACAACACTCACAAACTTATGTACAAGTCCAAAAAGTGCATCTTCCTAGGTTGTTGTTCAAACTATAGAGGTTATAGGTGTCTTGAACCTGTGATTAGTAGAATTTTTATCAGCAGGAATGTTGTTTTTGATGAACATTCCTTCCCTGCTCGAGATTGAAAACCATCTCTACTGAAGTCCACTGCACAAGAGCCTCCTCTATAGGTTAGTTCATCACTTTCAAATGATGTCATGTTACCTTTATACCACACTGGATCCACACAAGATTATGAGAATTCCATAAGTGGTTTACCACAATCTGAGCAACCATATGATGTACTAAGCTTATCTCCACCACAACACCATATCCATCCGACTTCTCCTTCAGAACCATTCCAAGCAGAAGAACCAGCAGACCCCACTGCATCCTCTTTACCTGAAATATCTCAAGCAGAGGAAATAACAGCTTTTCCTGCACCTAATCCTGAACCCACAATAGTCCCTACTGTCCCTACTCATCCTATGATCACCAGATCAATGGATAGTTCCTGGAAAGCCAAAACCTTTTTAGATTACAAGGTTTACACAACCACCAAACATCCTCTTATGGCCTTGCATACCACAAGTTCAAACACTACATTGCCACTTACACCCATCTCTTCTCTCAGGCCATTAAGTCACCTCATTGGACTTGAGCCATGCAAGAGGAGTTTAATGCTTTTGTAACCAATCATACCTGGACTTTGTGTCCAAGACCTCCCAACCATAATCTTATTCACAGCAAATGGGTTTTCAAAGTTAAACAAAAAGCAGATGGATCAATAGACAGATTTAAGGCTAGACTTGTAGCCAAGGGGTATGAGCAAAAAGATGGAATAGACTACATTGAAACATTTAGTCCAGTAGTCCAGACTTCAACAACCAAAACTGTTCTGGCTCTTGCAGTTCACTACAACTGTCACTTGAGACAACTTGATGTCTCCAATGTTTTCTACATGGGACACTAAAAGAGGAAGTCTATATGGAACAACCAGCAGGTTTTAAAGACCAAAAGCATCCTTGCCATGTTTGCAAGCTTCACAAATCTATCGATAGTCTTAAGCAGGCTCCTCGAGCCTGGTTTAACAAGCTGGCCACAACTCTACTTGCATTTGGCTTCCAAGAACCCAAAGTGGATTACTCACTCTTTGTATTTCATCATGTTGACATTCATATATTTCTGTTGGTTTATGTAGATGACATAATCCTCAAGGGTAATCATGTACCAACTATGACAAATTTGATTCACTGCCTCAAGCACCACTTTGCCATAAAGGACCTAGCCTCTCTCAGTTTCTTCCTTGGAATACATGCTCAACATTTGTTTAATGGCATGCTACTTTCTCAGTCAAAGTATACTCTGGATCTACTCTCTCGATTCAAGATGACTGAAGCAAAACCAGCTAAGACACCACTCCCAGCAGGCTCTCAATTATCTCAAAACCATGGTGATCCTTTGGAAAATGCAACTGAGTACAGACAACTTGTTGGAGTCTTGCAATACCTCACTCTAACAAGGCTAGATATCAGCTTCACTGTCAATCAATTGTGTCAATTTATGCACAATCCAACATCTGTTCACTGGATAGCAGCCAAAATGGTATTAAGATACCTCAAAGGATCACTCAATCATGGCCTATTGTTCACTAAAGGATCACTCACACTGAATGCATATAGTTACTCAGATTGGAATGGGAGTCCAGATGACAGGAGGTCAGCAACTGGTTATGCAATCTACCTAGACCCTTATCTCGTTAGCTGGAGTGCTAAGAAGCAAATTGTAGTGTCTAAATCCAGCATAGAGGCAGAGTATATGTCACTTGCAATCACCACAGATGAATTATACTATATGTCACTTGCAATCACCACAGATGAATTATACTGGCTCAGAATGCTCCTAAAAGAACTTCAAGTGTCCTTAAATGCAGCTCCTATTCTCTAGTGTGACAATCTAGGAGCACTATCACTAGCAACTAATCCAGTTTTTCATGCGAGGACAAAACACATAGAAGTTGACTATCACTTCATCCGAGAGAAGGTTGTCAATGAGGATATCATCACCAAGTACCTTCCCACTATTGATCAGGTAGCTAATATTTTTACAAAGGGGCTTACTTCAGCACATTTCTTGCTGCTAAGAGACAAGCTGAGAGTGACTACCTCACTCATCAGCTTGAAGGGGGATGTTAGAGTGAGTATATTCAAAATATTCAGACTCGGGTTTAAATGGAGGCTTAATTGAAGGAGGAAAACTCAGCAATGCCTCAGATGGAGGCTTAATTAGTGGCTCGATTGAAGGCCAATTGCAAGTTTGGAAAGCCAGACCAAGATAACAAAATGTCAACTATCCTGCCTCCATTAGCTAATCTATTCTTTAATTCTTTCCTTAACTTTAGCTTGTATACTTTCATTTTCAATGTAAAGCAATCCTTTCAATTAATCTTGTAATCCCATCAATTATGGTTGCACTTGTATATATACACAATGCTGTAATGTAATGGTTTATCTGAGGGAATACAACATCTTTTCCTCCAATTTATATTTTAGCACCATCTAATCTAGCATAGGCTGCACATCATCAAATTGTGTCTGAACCAAGGTATAGTGCTCACGCTATAATTAGCTTCAAGTTCAATATATCGAGTTGTGATGGCAGCTTGCAGTTCACCCATAGTTGAATGAATTTGAGTGAGTTGATCTTTGATCAACATCAACTAATTTAAGATGGATTGAGGACCCATAAAACTAGCAACTTATGAATACTGAGTTGGGAGAATGGACCTTGAGGCCGTAGAGATGGTTTGGAAGTGTGAGGTTCAGAAATGTGATGAGCCACCAAAACAATATAACAAAAGACGGGGTAATGAAGGGCCCCATTATTAAGATATAGAATAATAAAATCTACTTATTTCTATCAGTTTAAGTTTTTGGGATAAGTGGTGATTTCACATAGTATTAGAACAGAATTATTTAGTTCGAATCTTGAGTCTACACTCTACTCTATTTAATTAAATATTCTACTTATTGAGGAGAATTCTGGATTACAAGTGAGGAGAGTGTTAAGATATAAAATAATAAAATTTACTTCTTCTTATCAGTTTAATATTTTAAAATAAGTGTTGATTTCACACCCCATATGGCAGATTTGGTAGCTTCTCGTGAAAAACACTCGCCGTAATGTTAATGGCAATATGTAGAAGGAAAAACCAAATAGAGTCCGTACTTTTGTGCATGGCATAAGAAATTGTGCTGTTCTAATATTAAAGTTATATCAATGATTTATAGAATAAATATTTTTCAAAATAATTTGAGCCAATTAAGGCATTGGATTGGACTTGTAGCCTAAATTGAATGAACAATTGTGAGTAGGAGGATTCACTGACTTTCTTGCCATTTGAAAATTTGAAAGGATCAACATTCATAGGATATAGATATCGAGGATTATAAACAATATGGATACCAATAACATGTGAAATGAGGTCTGGTGTTACCTCAATTGAGTCTCCCTAACTATATATAGTGATTAAGGTCGAGGGATCTTCTTTCAGATTAGTGATGTTGGCATAAATTCAGAAACGAGTTCAACAAATACATGAATATGGAGAAAAGTAAAACACTCCCAATGTCTAGGTTGGAAAATCTCGTGAGTGAAATTGAAAGAAGTGTATGTTCGAGATTGTGGTGGATGATGTAGCTTTTAGGTCCTATTTAGATAGTGAAAGTGTTTCATCTCATCTTATCTCATCTCGTCTTATCATTATAAGTTTTTCTAATTTTCACACAAAATATAATAAATAAATCAACTTTTTCAAATCTCAAAATAATAATAATATTTTAATGATATTTTATTCAATTTCAACTTTCATTTAAAATCATTTCATCTCATCTCACTATACAAACATAATTTGTGCGATGATATGAGATGATTTTAGATGAAGTTAAAACTTAAATAAAATATTGTTAAATTATTATTTTTTAATATTAATATTATTTTAATATTTAAAAAAGTTGAATTATTTATTATATTTTATGTGTAAATTTAAAAAAATTGTAATAATGAAATGAGTTGAAATGAGTTAAAATTAAACACTTTTAATATTCAAACAAGGTTTTAAAGTTAAAAACTCTTATAAATCATATCTTATTATAGGAATGATTAGAATGTGTTTTACGTACAGAATTTTAAGGAAAAAAAAAAAAAGAAACAAAAAAACCTCTATACATCCCGAAGGATAACCTTATTTTAGCAGTTTTTTTTGTTTTAATTTTAGTTTTACGTTTTAAAATTCTTATCTTTTTAAAAATTTATATGAACACATAATTATATAAAAGAAATGATAGTATGATTTTCAAGTATGTCCGCTCATATATATATATATTTAATGATTAAGAAAATAATTATTAGTGAATTTTTATTTTTTTAATGATTAAGGATGTTTAACAAATACTTAAAGAAAAAAAAATTCATTTGTAATAGTATGCGTATTTAGAGTGCACATTTGATGTGCATCTTAAAACTGTACTTATATAAATAAAATTATAAATATAGATAATCTTTCAATTGTTATAATATTATTAAGATCTTATTTGATTATACAGATGAAATGAGATAAGAAATATATGAATAATAATTATGAATGGTAATAAAATGATTGAATTAAGATATTTTATGGAGGTTGAAAAATGAGAGAAAAAAATTAAATAAAAATATTATCAGAATATAATTTTTTAATATAATTTTTGTTTTGAGATTTAAAAAAAATTAATAATTTTTTATATTTTTTTAGAAATTTGGAAAAAGTATAATTATTAAATAAAAAATTTAAAATAAAAAATTAAAGAGTATTTGTATATTTTAATGATATTTAAATATTGAGAATAAATAAGATGAAATAGATTTACACCATCTATCACACCAAACGGGGCCTAAATTTCTCTCCCCTGCGTTTATATTTCACAATTGCTCTCTCTCCTCTCTCTCTCTCTCTCTCTCGCTCTCGCTCTCTCGTAACGGTTTCTGCTCTCTGTCTCCATCGCTCACTGCATCGCACGCACAGGTTCTTTTCCGCATCTCCCCCCTCCCTTGGGGTCTCTGCGATTTGTCTTCTTTACAAGTTGTTTGCTGAGAAAGAAGTACGAAGGCAAGATAAAACTTAGGGCTGGGTTTTCGCTTTCTAATTCCCCTATTTTTATCTTGGCATCACAAACGGAGTTTTAGACTCTAGTGTCTCTGTTTTGACGGCTTGTTCGATTCAACTCTCTGTTTTCTTGTTCCTCGTAAGATCTACGTCAAATCGAGTTCGCTTTTCTTCTGAATTCGAAGTTCCATAATTGAGAACATTATTCGACCTTTCCCTTCAATTGTGTATTAATTTTGCACTTCTTTCTTTCCTTGAGTCTGTCTTTTCTCATTTGTGGCGCAGTGAAAAGCGGGTCATTTCTGAGCATCGAAAATATGGTTTCCTTTGAGATGAATGACCGAAAGAGTGAGTACATATTGAAATTTTTGTTGCTTATTTGATACTTTTTATATATAGTATTTCTACTTTAATTCCGTTTGTGTTTTTTTTTTTTTGGATAAATTGATTCGGGGCAAATTAAATACTTTGAAGTTGTAGTGTTTATTTTATTTTATTACTTTAATTTAATATGGACATGAAATGTAGAGCTTCTTTTTTTTTTTTTTTTTTTTTTTTTAACTGTGCCTGCCTTTGATTATCAATATGCAAGAATATTTTTGAAATAATATCATAACATTTCAGAACAAATACTTAAAACTTTGGTTACACAGACAAATTGACCTATTACTCGAGGTTGTTCAAGTGCCTTGATCAAACTCCTTTGGTGTAGTTTTCAGCATTTGACTTGGTGCTAATATGACCTGTTTATGTAATTAAGTATTAACATACAAAAGAATAGGCACAATGTGGTATGTGGTGAGATTATATGGGGCAGTGGTTACAGCTTTGCCAACTTTCTTGGAGGCTAGAAAAAAGCTTCGTTTGGTACATAAACCCATCTCAACTCATCATTACAATTTTTTCAAATCCCAACACAAAATATAATAAACAATTCAACTTTTTCAAATCCCAAAATAATAATAATATTAAAAAATAATATTATAACAATATTTTATCATCTCAACTCAATTCAACTCAACTTAGTTCAACATCCAAACGCAGCCTAAGTTTTATGTAGTTTTAGCTAAAACGTATAACATGCACAAATGTATCCTTGAAACTTAATAAAGAAAATGTTTTTTATAAGAAAAAAATTGTAACCTTGTGTAACACCCCATCACGCAGGTCAGGAATGTTATGTATATTCATAACATAATGCCCGGTGAATAGATTCGAAGTCATGAAATTACCTTATTTATTAGATTATAAAACTTATCTAGCATGATAGTCTCTCATAAAAGCTGAAAAATAAAAGAAATGACATAAGCTAGTTCTATGTGAAACCAACATTGCTTAAATGTCTAAATCATACACTAAGTCTTTGGAAATTTATTCTACTCATGGCACTTCTTCTCTGTATCCACGAAATCATCATCTGGGACATTAAAACATAAAAACATAGAAACAAACAAATAAGTCGAAGACTCAATAATAGCACATCATACTGTAAACTTAACTTTGTTTAACATTAGGCTTAATTTTGAAAACTTACATATATTGTCACACATTTACATAACATATCATTCCTTAGTAACACAAGCGGAATCATGCATAATCATGGCAATACATGTAACGTGGATGCATGAATGACTGACTCCATGCATTTCCTAACAATCATACAACTTGTTCATCTTGTCTTTCACTTATTTAGTGGCAATTCATTACATGTGTGCATCGGTCCAATTGTAGTTGACCGTATATAACATAGGGTAAACCACGCTTGGGTCCGTGTTATCACTTATCATATGGTGAACCACGCTTGAGTCCGTGGCACCTTCTAACGTATCATAACATGTAGTGAAACACGCTTGAGTCCGTGTTATCACATATCATATGGTGAACCACGCTTGAGTCCATGACACTGCTTCACATATCATAACCTGTGGTGAAACACGCTTGAGTCCGTGTCACCTCATATCATATAGTGAACCGTGATACCCCATATGATAAAGATATGAGTAGGTGGTGTATGGGATCCCACATTGTTTAGAAAGGAGAAGTTCTTGCTCTTTATAATGTTCCAATGGAGCTCCAATTGTATCATTGACTAGTCCTTTTGGAGTATAGGCTATGTGGTTTGGGCCTTTCATTGGGGCATTACAAATGAATCTACCTTAGGAGGTTGATTCCTTATAAAACACATTCTGGCAGCTTCTATCAAGAAATCCATATTGTCATTCAAACATAACAATATTAACACAATAATTATGCAAGAAATCATGGGCCTGTGTGCCCAAGGTTCAAATTTCACCATGTACTTGGACATTCTAGGGTTTTGATGCGGCATATTGAGTTGCATATGTTTTTTCTTTGGTTTTTCGTTTGTTTGTTTTGTTTTGTTTTTGTCTTTACATTGCTGCCATTTAGATGTATACTTTTGTGCATTCTTCAAAACATTGCCGTAGTCCCTGGCATTGCCTTTTCAATCTTTTTAAATTGCTAAATCCTAATACTTGCAATGTTGACATGCAACAGAGATTGGAATAGGATTGACAGGATTTGGCATATTTTTCTCATTCCTGGGAATCATCTTCTTCTTTGACAAGGGATTACTTGCCATGGGAAATGTAAGTGCCTTTTCTTAGCTTTATCTTGCTCAGGTTTCTTCCTCTCTCTTTTTCCCCTTTCATCATTTTTAAAATCTTTATACATCTCACATGTTTGTTGTGACTTGATACATTATTAACACTGCCTTACTTTTTTGTGGACTTAATCAGATACTCTTCTTCTCAGGGGTGACTCTGACCATTGGACTGAAGTCCTCTATGCAGTTCTTCATGAAACGGCAAAACTTCAAGGTTTAATTTGTTTGCTCTTGTCTATCTTTACCTCTTAGACGTACACACAGAAAACCACTTACAAATGGACATATACACATGTAACGTTGTTTCCATGAATTGCTTCCTGTCTTTACACTGGTTCTGTTTTTTTCCTGATTCCACAGGGAACAATTTCATTCGGTGTCGGCTTCTTATTTGTTGTAATAGGATGGCCTATTTTGGGAATGATTTTGGAGGCATATGGGTTCATTGTACTCTTCAGGTTCTTGGGATTCTTTCTTTCAGGATTGTCAAAGTAATGTATTACATATTTCAAAGTGCTGATGGAACATATTTTGCAGTGGCTTCTGGCCTACACTTGCAGTTTTTTTGCAAAAGATTCCTGTTGTCGGTTGGTTGTTCCAACAGCCATATGTCAGATCGGTATGCTTGTTTCAAATTGAAATTTATGTTAATACTATTTGTGTTTCAAATTATAAACTGTAGTAAGAAGTTTTCTAATGGAATGTATGCTATACTGCAATATTCATAAAAGTCCATATAAGAAAGAAGGAAATGGTTCATCTTACAGAGGTCCATTTAGATACAAGAAAGAGAAATGAGTCTTCTTTTCCATGCAGCGGTATTTAGATTTGCACTTGGACTTGGATTGGGATAGCTCTAGTCATTTTAGGTTTTTATGATAATATTTTTTTTTTTTTAGGGGTGGATGTATATGATAATAAGTTGGGGTGAGGTAGGATAAAGTCATCTATCTTATACCGGAGCATTATTTAAGTTAATCAACCGGGAACTTCAACATACACGCTCATTTGATTGGTTTATTACTTCAACAGATAGTTCAATACTCTTATAACCATGAATGGATCACTATTTATATTGGATTTGTGGTATCCAAAGTGGTTGGCTTCAATTTTCCTTGTCAGTTGTATAGACTTGGTATTTATATAGCAAAGAAGCTTGTGGGGGTAGTGTTATGATATGGTCAGAGGTGCGTGTGTAACCATATTGATGGATTTGAAATGAGTAATGGAATAAGATAAGTACAACCGAAAGCTGATCATGTGTTCATAGACTTTCAGATGGTGAATAAAAGGTTTACTAACTGGGCTGCAGATAAAAATGGTTCTGTTTAGTTGCAAAAGACAGTTCTTTTATATCATCAAGTATACAAGGTTCTGCTGCAATGGTCTTTTTCTCTTGCTCAGATGGTTGAATATTTTATATAAATGTGTCTCGTTTATCTGTCAGTATGGATGGAATAAGCATGTGCTTTTTATGGTCCCCAAGTCATGAATGCTGTTTGACATTTTCTGTTTATTTTATCTTGCCCTTTAAATTTTCCCTCTCCCCTCCCGTCTTCCACTAAAAGAGATGGTGGATACTTTAGGTATGAACTTCAAAATAGTGAGAAATTCTTGGAGAATTGCTGCGTTCAACACCCATACACAAAACACTGCTAGTTAAATGGAGCATATTTGAATTAATACTCCTGTGTATAAATATTTTTTTTATCTAAATGGTGGAGTAGAATTACATTAGGTCCTTGGTTCATATTCCTCAGCATTGTTCACTTTTGCCAGTCGAACCAATTTATTCCATATCCAAGTGTACTTCTGAACAAAGTGTTATAATTGTTTTTTCTTGTCTGCAGTTCCTTGACCGGTATCGGGGCAGACGGGTTCCGGTATAAGCCAGAAAAAGAGACATGGGGAAAAGCACGGCAGGCCCAGTTGTAAGTTCTTGTAATATACAGCCAGATTGACACCCATCACTTTTTTCATTCAGTTGAAACGGTGTCTACAGAAAAAGGTGCATATTTGACATTAGGTTTGTCTTGTAAAGAAAATGAAAGAAATTGTCTTTTATCTTTACTATTCTACGAGTGTTTCCTTTCACCGTCCTTGCTAAATTGGATGTTCTCCCATTGACTTGGCTACACTTTGATGCTCGTTCCCACCACACTAGATGATATTAGGCAATATTATTGTGTTTTTGATGTTCATCATGATTGTTATTGTTCTCAGCTAATTGTCAGAAACTCCTGATTTTTATAAAGGTATAACTGATGATTTTGGTTTAGTGCTGGCCTTGTAAAATAAGAGTCTGATGAACGAGTGATTTTACTCAAGTCTGATTGTTATTTCGATGGAGATGTACTGTAGAATGAAAGCGCTGATTGATTGGTTGACTTGAATGAATGTATGTATGTATAGACATCAAAATGATCCATCATTGTGCAAATTAATAATTCGAGTGAAAGATAACTGAAGTTTGCCTGATTCACCCCCGGATCGGATGGCCAGTGCGCATGTAAAATTCATCATGTATTGAACTTTTAAGATGTTCTTTATTTGTTTAGCCAATATTATATGTATTCATTTATATGTTGGGAAAAAATAAAAAGAGCATCATTCAATGACCATTTGAAAGAAAATTGAATTTCATGACTGTTCATCTGGGTTCCAGATCGGGTACTTGGATATACCCAGCCCGGAACCCGGGTTTCAAACCCAGGCCGGAACCTGGTTATGACCCGGGCCGAAACCGAATGAATCCAGGTTTTTGAAACTCGGAAATCCGGACTGTAACCTTTTTTTTTTATTATTTATTTATTTATTTAACAGAAGTCTATATGTTAATAAATTTTTTTCAACAAAAAAATGTTGAAAATGTTGAAAAGCATTTTTTTAAAATCTAAAAGCCTATATTTTATTACAGTTTTTTCAAGAAATAATGTTGTTGAAAAGCATTTTTTTTTTATATTTTATTAAATGTTTTTCAGGAAGTTTCAACACATAATACTAATGCATTGAACATTGTCCATAATGAAAAAAATATATCAAAATGGAAAACTAAATTTATGTAAAAAATAACTAAAGCTATGAACAACTAATTAACTTTTTAACTATGTCGTTTCTCTTTATTTTGATGTTAGACAACTTGAAAAACACAAGCAAAGGCTTAGGTGCAGCACAAACAAGCATAAATTAATTGTAGACAAGTTGAAAAACACAAGCATCAGTAGAGTAAACCACAACTAATAGTGCAGTGCTGAGAAAAGAAAGCTAGCTAGGAATTAAAATAAGAAAGCTAGAACAAAATGAGAAACCATAGAATTAATGCATTTTATACAACCTTCCTCAGATTCAGAAAGCCCTTGCTCCTCTCCAATGCTCTTTCCTTCTTCAGGCTGAAATCAAATCAAAGTACCAAGGGATGATAAATGTAAGCCTAATATCACAAAAATATTCCTAATAACAGTTTGAAAGGTATAAATTAATTAGATACTGCACATGTTGTCTTAGTATTAACCATTAATAAAATAACACACTTATTACTCAACAGTTTGGGATAGGTACAGGAGAACTATAGTTGGGGAAGCTTATGTCAAATCCTAGCCATTGCCATCACAAGCTAACAACCCTTGTCCATATTCTTCACCTGAGAGGTACTCCAAAAATCCATGAAAATGACACTTTCAGACTCACAAACAACAAAGAGTAAAAAGGGCACTATTTCTGAAACTGCAAGAGCAAGATATCAAAAACTTGATTCAATTAGAACAAAAACTTACTCAAAATAATTTATTATGTCATTCATTGGCATTTTCTCTTTAAAACATTCTGTAATAGTTTAACTTATCATAAACAAATAAAAACATTACGCAATAGTTAAGAAAGCATAATCTGACTTTATGTGCAAACCAGTTACTCCTTAGCTCTATTTTACTGTAAAATGCAAGATTTTTTTTTTTTTTTTGATATGCAATAAAACTTCATCAATAAAAACGCACAGGGAGTATACAAGAGACACACACATCTAGAAGGTGAAAAAAATACTAAAAATTCATGCAGGTTAAATCCATTTAGTCTAGAGACACAGTCCAAAGGAAACGAGTGTGGATAAAGAAATTCTTAAGTTCCTCCAACATTGTACGTTGTATTATTTCTCACATTCTAAATATGTCAAATGTGGCAGATAGAGACTATCACAATAAGATGCAATAATATAAATGAGATCCATGTTAGAAAGCATTCACTTTGTCTTACACAATCAGTCATACCATTGTAGCTTACTGACTATTATGGAAGGATTTTCACTCTTGTAAAGCTTCCAGGATTACATGTAATGACATCTTTACAGTTCTACAACATAATCTATCTACCCCAATAATGCTTGAGACACTGTAATCATGCAGGACATATTTTTTTGAAGGATAGACTAGAAAGGTTTTGGAAGTGTTTGAAAAGTAAAGATAGTTTTAAGATTTTTCAATTGGATTATCATAACTTCATATCATAATTGGACATGCCCATTTTATTTTGAAAATGATCTATCTACAGTAGATAATCATATTCAATCATCAACATCATAACATATAAATCTGTAAATGATTATAATCAAAAGCCAAGTCACAATAATTGATATTAACTAATTAAAACCTGCATACCGGAGATTGCTAGATATTGAAAGCCAAGTTATGGTGGCTTTCTTTTCACTTGTATCCCAAGCACGAAATGGGCTTTGCAAATTCTCAAGTTAGAAGATTGCATACTGGTGCGTTTCATTGGAAAGATTCAGAGAACAAAACATCGAGGTATTCAGAGCAAAAAGATTAATTCATCAACCAGGCGTAGAGTGCAAAAAATCCCTGCACTAACACTCTCCCACCAAAACCCATCACTTTCACTTCCTCTTCAAACCTAACCCACCGAATCCAAAATTAATCCCAAGGTTCGACTTTCACCCCTAAGGTTAAAACGCATCACAACTGAATAATTCCAAAGTCAACCGAATAATGGTCCTTTTTCGAGGCATAATCTTTGGCTGAAGGAACCCAAGATCTGGGAAAATCAGTAGTGAAAAACAATCCATGTTTAAAAAAAAAAAAGGAGCAAATCTAGGAAAACCATGTTTATAAATGCTCAAAGATCGGGTACCTGGATGTCAAAATCGCATCCGGGCGAGATATGCCCGAGTTTGACGATGCGGGTTTCGGATTGGGTTGCACTCGGGCCGAAAACCGTAATCGAAATCCGGTTATCTGAGTTCTAGACTAGCTCAAAATGAAACCCGGCCTGGTTGAATAGGCCTATTGAATGGATAAGGAGAGAGGTGTCACAACAGTTATTTATTTAGTTACAACAAATCCAGAACAGAGCCAAAATGCTTGATGTTCTAGCTTCTTTCTTTCTTTATTTATTTTGGATCAAATATATCGAATTATGTTAATGGCAATAAAGTGGGTTGGGCTGAATTTTACTTACCTCAAAACTTAAGCACTCATTTCATGGTTAAAAAATATGTCAAGGTAAAATACTATGGATTGAATTGGCTTCATCAATTGATCATATTATATTAGGAGTTCTTGATTTCTCACTAAACTGTCTTGATTCATTCCAAAGACAGATTTTCAAATGGAATTGGGTTATTTGCCTAAGGATTAAAAAAAATGGTATCTTGTTTTAAATTGATTTATGAGATTAGAGCATTCACGAATTGTGGAGTCCTTAACCCTGCTTGTGTTTTGGCGGAAGTCATGACGTTGGGATGTTGGCCCCAAGGTTCACACATCCCTAGCGCATAGTGACAACAAGTGTGTGCATATATTCAATACTATAGTGTGTAGTTAATTCGCAACATAAAAATAAAAGTGACGGTCATTAAATCTAACAGTACCAAAATTTAAAGTTACATCACCAAAAAAATATCCATAAGCCACAGGTCTTCCATACTTCAGTGTTTAAATATTACAGTCATCTAAATTCAATTAACCCAGATACCAACAACAAAAAAAAAAAAAAGGAAAAGGCCCCAAATCTTCACTCCTCAGGCGAAGCCGAATCTCCATGCTCATAACCGTCATCTGCATCAAAATCTACGGTTCCATGGTGTAACGCTTGTCCTTGTAGTGGGACTTCAATAAATAGTTTTAGAAAATGAGATGGAAATTACTAAACCTTTTAAAACTTTTTCCTTTCCTTCCCAAGATATAAATTTAAATTTAATACCTGCTTTGTAAATTAAAAGAGAGTCTACAGCGGAAATCATTAAATTAATTATAAAGTCCTTTTACAAAAAGTTGTTTTCATATATTACAAAAATGTGCCTAGGCTTCTGTCACTCTTCCCTTGAGCCATGTTTGTCCTGATGCTTCTTCCTCATTTTGTTCCTGGGAGGGGGAGGGACATACATAAAAACAAAATGAGTCGAATACTCAGTAAACATTACTTCATACTGTAAAAGTATACTAACATAGGGTTTCATCCATGCATTCATCATTCCTCTACATACTTTACATAAAGCATTCATTTCGTATGAAAACATTATAAGGTAGAGTTTTTCTTTAAAAGGGTTTTCATTTCTCATAAGATATTTTCCACACCTTATTGTTCATTCATAAATAAACTAAAGTATTCATACATTCAATTACCCTTATCACTTTTCCTCTGGATGATATACACTATTACGCCCCGTATGTTGGGGTTAGAGGTCTTTTGGACCTGGATTCTACTTGTGGCCACAGGTTGGGAATCCCTTCCAGTCAAGGGGTAGCACTAGGTGCACTACCAATATTACTTATCCGGCATTACAATCTAGCCAATCCATTGGTACCATCATTCATTCAGTCAGTCATGACTGCTATGTAGCTTCATACATTCAAAACATTTATTTTCTTTCATTTCATTTCATTCATTCATTCCTTTCAGTCCTTTCCTTCTCATTCATAAGTCCATTTAGTTTCATAAACATCATTTCAAAGCATAAGCATAAATATCATCACTAAACATTATTTCATAGCATCTATTAAACATTCTTTCATAGTATCATTTAAACTTCATTTCAAAGCCTCATTAAAATATCATTTCATAGCGTCATTTAAATATCATTTCTTAGCTTCATTTAAATACCAATTCATCACATCATATAAACATAATTTCTTAGCATCAAGCATAAACCTCAACAAATCATTTCATGGAACATAAATATAATAAGTACTACATATAACATCCATTCACATGCATACGACTATTCTTTGAGGTGCATCAATAGGGGCTGCTAAAGAAGACCGTTACATATGTATATCTTAAAACATTAATACTTAGCATATTTTCATAAAACATCATTTCATTTTCCTTCATTGCATAATAAGAACATTTTTCATAAAATTTTTTCATTTTCATTTTTATAACATTTAGAAAACTCTAGAAATGTATGAACATAATACTTACCTGCACTTCATGCTATTTTCATTCAAATAGTTCATTCATATGCGTGTCAGATGACAACCTACATGCATACATAACTTTACATTATTCCTTTTCTCAAGTGCATAAGCAACGAAAACTTAGAAAATGCATAAACTACCCTCGACTTAGACTTCCTTCACTTAGACCCATTCAATTATAAAATCCATCCTCCACACATTCTTTTATCACATTTTTTCTAAATTCTTAAAGTTGTAGCCTGGGACCCACTTGAGGTCACCTTTTCAACACCTACTCTTCTACTTCATGTTCTTATCCTTTAAAGTGAACCTCCATGATTCACTTTAAAAGTTAAGACACACTATCACCTTCATCACGCTCTTCCTACCAATCAATCCATTCTGATGCATATTTTGAACCAACCAAGTTATACAACTCAACCCTAGTCAATACATACATCTCTTCCTTCATTCATGCATAATCTAGCCAACACTTCGTCATAATCCAAACCAAGTATAATATACAAATTTAAGCCAACATTGAGGCTTAAACATCATATACTCAAACTTAAGACAGACCATCCATTATATATGGTAAAATTGTCTGACACATGTGTCCAACCAATTTACACATGTACCCCACCCTCTTTATCACCTAAGATCAACATACAGCTCACTAAAACATCCGCTTGTATATACAATCTTTCCTACAAGCCAACACAATCCCAACCAACATATCACTTCACACATCACGTCCAAACTACACACCTTATCCCGACACTTCATATGACATACAAATCATAAAGTACACAAACATCCCATCACTTCACACAACATAATCACATTGCAACTTCACATTTAGTCCCATCACTTCATAACATACTGCCATATCACCAACTACGTCACAACTGCACAACAACCCCGTCACTTCACACTACACAGCCATAACACAAACTGCACAATAATGCCCATCACTTCAACTATATAGCCACATCACAAACCATTCCATTCACAGTCCACAACATAGGGCACATTCACACATTGATTAACCTTCACAAAAATAATCAATTATCTAGGTAAAGAGGCATAAATTATACCCTAAATTGAGGGGTTGAGAGCTTGTTGTTGCTTGCTATCTGGTGGCCTCATGGCTTCAAAAGCCCTTGGTTTGGGCTATGATTGTCCCTTGGTCGTGGTTGTGTTGCCACTTGAGGAGGAGGCCGATTGGACGTGAGGGAGGAGGAGAAAACAGGGAGGGAGAGCTTCAGTGGTGCTACTGGGCGTAGCTAGGTGGTGGTAGGGGCTGGGGTTTGTGGCGATGCCCGATGGAGAGAAAGGGAGGGAGTGTGTGCTGGAGGCCGATTGAGGGAGGAGGGGAGAATGGGAGGTGATCTGCCATGAGAGGTTTTATGAAGGTTCATGGTGGAAGGTTCACGGCGAGGGAAAGGAGACAATGGTGGCGTTGTTGGCTTATGGTGATGCATGGACAACTATCGAGGGAGGAAGAGAAATAAAGGGGCTGAGGGAGGCGTTGGGGCTAAGTGTGGGTTGATTAGCGTAGGGTAAAAGTGAAAAAGGGACGCAGAGGAGCTATCGATGACTATGGTGTCATGCCATGGAGGATGGCAGTGGTAGAGCCCTAGTCTAGTGTGACTTCCCCAGCCACCGTTTGGGATTGGATGGTGGCTACAACATCGGGACATATAACTCAAGGCTACATACCTCTATTCATGATAGTTAAGTATGCAATACATCTAACATGTTACTAGAAGTATGTAATAATTCGCAGCGGAAAAAGTATAAACTAAGTAAATTTTAGAGCAAATACTAAATTCAAGGTACCAAAAGGCAACCATACCATCCCAAAAGTTGTAAGTCATAATAAAAATTTCCCCAAAAAGATTTCATTGTTCAAGTTTCCCAAAAACATTAGGGGTCTCCAATAAAATGAACCTCAATTTATGAAACGGGAAACTTTAGCAGCACTAAGATCCCTTCACTGGTTACACTCAAGAAAATTCCTCTTGTCTGCAGGGGCTCGGGCTCAAGAAGTTCTAAACTAGAAGCAACTTCCTTTGCCTTCACAGAAAAATCTCTTGCTTGTTTAAGATATCTTCTCACAAAATCCATGTGCTACTTCATCGTAGGGACTTCTTTTGGTTCGGATGACTTGGTCCCGTGGTCATCCTTATTGAGGGCTTCTAGAATATCCTTAAGACTCTGAGCCGTGAACTCCAAACAGGAGGCAACAAAGTTATAACGAGCTTCTACAGTAAACTCGTACTTTATCAGCTCATTAATCTCATTCATCATTCTTAATGTCTTGCATACTTGTCACAACTTCTACTATTTTGAGTTAGGAATGGTAGTGGAAACTACCATGGTGAGATTTCTAGAAATCTCAGTAAGTAAACGAACAATATACAATAGATAATATAAGCATACAAAGGCGAACCATGAAATGAATGCATGGACATGTACTTGACACAAAAAATTCACTTATGTAATTTGACTTTTCAATATCATGTGACAGAGTTTGGTAACGTGTCGTAGCAATGACGCGGGGAATCACTCTACATGTCCGTGATAATCGACACATGGCAAGACACCTATATGAAAATCTCAATAATCACCAATCCATATGTTCAAACCCATCATTTCAATTTTGCAGTGTAAAAATAATCTATAAACATATTGAAGAAGATATATTACTTTTCATGTAGAAAGTGGGGAAAGAGTTATAGAATATGCAAAGCATATCCTTACAACATACCCACACACATTCACCCCACATTCCTAGTTCACTCTTACTAACTAAGCTACCAGAACAATATTTAAAATACTATGGTGGCACTGGCACTACTCCTCTCGTTGGTTCCTTTGCAATTCCTTTGTTGCTTTGAAGATTCCGACTTCAAAGAAGATAAATTACTTAACGATCTCAAAAGTGAGATTTTGCCCCTTGTCCAATTCCTTTTATAGGATGGGACCGTTAGGTGTCCTTCTAACATTCTTCTAACTCAATTAGATCTTTTTCCTTTGCACTTTGAACAATTTGATACACATCTTTTACTTATGGACTTATCTTACTTGTAACAATATGGTTAGATACCTCAAGGCTCCCCTACGCACCATGTGTTCCCCACTAGTTACAGCATCGCCCTACGACTCACTTAGTCTAGGTGACCACGTCTTATCCTTGTGCGCCAGTTTGCCATATTCACCTTCACCGCACACAACATATATAGGCACTCACTAGTTTTAGGTGCTACCTTGCTCTAGCATCATTTAGAAAGGATCCATTCGAGATTTGCCGATTGTACTTCTTCGACCCAGGGGTTACCACTCCAATTATATACTCCAGAGTGGACAGTGGAGTTCCATCAGGACATTCTCCCGTCTTAGCATTTGAAGTCATAATAAAATAATTTATTGGCTCCTTTCTTTGAGAACAGTGTACAAACCCAAATGCATGTGACTTGGACTTATGATGCTTCTTTCTTTTCATGAACCATGTAATCATGTATGCCGAGATTCATGCAATCACACACCAAGCAAAATGCATCTCATGTTACGGTTTAAAAATACTTGGTTTACAGATATGAACAATGGCATTCAACACTTATCAAATGGTAAAACAATTTCATAAACAACATTCACTATGCTTGGCCGAAACACATAAGCACTTGTAAGCATCATTTTACAAAAGTAACATGAGCTTATAACTTCTATCATGTTCGATATAACATCATCAAATAACATGGCAACAAAATCATATAGATCTGAATACAAAGCATGGTGTCATAAGAGATTTCATTCAACCAACAACCAAGAACCAACATGGCAAACATATTTATATAGAAACAGACACAAAGCATGGTGTAATAAGAGATTTCATTCCGTGGAGTGTCATGAGTCCTTCTCGGGTAGGGTGAGGTTTTTCTCTCTTTGGAAGAGTTTAGTCTCTTAGACAGCTTTGGTGGTTCTGAAGAGGTGACAATGGAGGATGATCTAGCTAAACAGTGGGAAGGATTCAGTCTCACTGAAAAGGAAAAAGAGGAAGTAGTTTTGGCTACAAATTTGTCTAAAACATCATAATAATATGGCAAGTTTTGCCTGCTGGTAATGATCATTGCAGAGAGACTAGTCAACCGAGAAGCTTTCAAGTCCACAATGGCCAAGATATGGAGATGTGAGAGCTGGCTCAAGTTCTCAGAAGTGGGCATGAACAAGTTCCTAGTCGATTTCAATAAAGAGAAAGACCTGCAGAAAGTTATCAGGGGCAAACCCTGGACATTTGATAGATGGCTACTATGCTTGCAGGTATTTGAAGGGAATAGATCCATAAATGAAGTCCTCTTTGATAAAGAGGAATTGTGGGTGCATGCATATAACATGCCTTTATCCAGCATGACTTATGAGGTTGGAGCTCAGATTGGTGGTTGCATAGGTCGAGTTATTACTGTCCAGGTGGATGATAGAGGGATTGGTTGGGGGAAATTCTTGAGGATAAGGGTGGAAGTTAACATCTTAGAAGCATTACTTAGGGGGGTGTTCTTATCATTTGCAGGCAAAAAGTCTTGGGTCCCTATCAAGTATGAATGCCTCCCTACCTTCTGTTGCAAATGTGGGGTGATCAAGCATGCCAAATCTAGCTGCTTAGTAAGCTCATTTAGAGACAACAAGCTGCAATATGGGGCCTGGCTGCGAGCCCCATCGACAAAGGTTAGTGAGAGCACTAACAAAACTTATGGCAATGAAGACACTCAGCACAAAGGAGAAGGTCAGTCATGGAGGAAGGAAAGGGAGGACAGGGATGAAGGTAAAAAAAGCAAGTCCAAGTCACCTACAGAAATCCAGGAAACATGTATGATTGATGCTGACAATATAGGTAATGTAAAGGCTACTGAAAAGTTGTTTTCTCCTTTGTTGGCTACATAAACCTCCCAGACGCCTATTAAGGAAAGCCCCTCTGTACTGAATTTGGGAAGTTCAGGACAGATTTTCCACCCTGGGAATGCCTGTACCATGCAAGGCATTGAGGTATGCACCAAGTGTGCAATAGACACCATAGGCGAGGACAACACTACAGGGCTGGGCCTTAAGGGTAATTTTGACCTGAGAGCCCAAGCCTCATCCATAGCCCATTTTGTCTCAGGTCAGGTCCAAGCACTAGAGAAGATCAAAACAAGAGCAAGTTGGAAAAAGAAAGCTAGGAACAAGAGCTTTGAAAGTCTCTTAGCTGGGCTTGAGGAGAATAAAGCAAATTGTCCAAGTGGCACTAAAAGAGTTGTTACTAGATCAAGGGCAGATGGGGCAGTTCAAGCTTCGAAGAAAGCAAAACATGGGGTGTCCCTTGGTGAAAATTCTGATAGAACTGAGATGGTGGAGGCTGTGGTACAACCCCACCACTTGCTATGAGTTGTCTAAGTTGGAACTGCCGAGGGCTTCGGAACCCTCAGACAGTGAATAATTTGCATCTCATGGTGCAAAATAAGTCCCCAACTTTGTTTTCTTAATGGAAACAAAGTGTAATAGATTAAAGGTTGAAACAGTCAAAAGACAGTTGAATTTTGAAAACAGTTTTTTGGTGAACTCAATAGGATCATGTGGAGGCTTGGCCTTCCTGTGGAAAGAAGAATCAGAAGATGAGGTTTTGTCCTATACACAACACCATATCTCATTGATTGTCAAAGAAGTGAGAGCTAGTGGATTTTGGATTCTAACTGGTTTTTATGGCAACTCGATAACATCTAAGAGACATGAAAGCTGGCAACTTTTCCAGGCTCTTACACCTATAGACACAACTGGTTGGCTTTGTGTAGGTGATTTTAATGAAATTTTGAGGCATGATGAAAAAAGTGGAGGCCCCTTCAGACCTTACAACCAGATGGAAGCTTTTAGAGAGGTAGTGGATAGGTGTGGGCTCAATGATATGGGATTTTATGGAAAGAAATTTACTTGGTCAAATGGGAGGCATGGTGAGGCCTTCACAAAAGAAAGGCTAGATAGAGCTTTCTGCAATAATGTCTGGACAAGTCTTTTTGCTGACTCGAGAGTCTATGCCCTCCTAGCCCTAAATTCTGATCACGGTCCCTTGTGGATTGACATGGACCTGTTGCAACCCTACTCTCTTAGATATCAGAGGCCTTTCAGATATGAGGCATGCTGGACCCTGAAGGAGGATTGCTTTAAAGCAGTGGAGGAAGCCTGGTGTATACCTAGAATAGCACCAAACAAAATGCAACACATAGCTGAGGGGCTTAAGATGTGCCAGCAAAAACTGTCTCAGTGAAGTAAACAGCAACTAGGCAACTTAAAGAGAGAAGTCAAGGAACAAATGCAATTTCTTTCAAATCTACAAGACAGGAACACAGGCCAATTGAATGAGGAGATCAAACAAGCTCAGCAAAGGGTGGACAGACTATTGGAAGTTGAAAACCTAAAGTGGAAACAAAGAGCAAAACAGAGATGGTTGAGGGAAGGTGATAGAAACACAAAATTCTTCCACCAATGTGCATCACAAAGAAGGAAAACAAATGTGATCAAAAAGCTCTTGGATAGTAATGATCAAGAAATTACCTTGAGGGAGGGAATTAGCATGCTTTTCCAGGATCACTTCACATATCTCTTCACCTCTTCCAATCCCAGCAGTCCAACATGTATTGCAACACTGGAAACTCGAGTGAGTGAAGAACAAAATGAGATGCTGAGCAGACCTTACTCAAATCAGGAGGTAGAGGATGCCTTATTTCATATGAATGGACTAAGTTCCCCAGGACCAGATGGCTTTCCTGCCATTTTCTATCAAAAACATTGGCCAGTAGTAGGACCACAAGTTTGTAAAGCAGTGTTGAATGTTCTTAACTCTAATTGCAGTATGGGCAGCGTCAACAAAACTTTCATAGCACTCATTCCAAAGAAGAAAACACCAACAAAAGTCACAGAATTCAGGCCAATATCCCTATGTAATGTCCTCTATAAACTCATTTCTAAAGTCATAGCAAATAGATTAAAAAAGGTGTTGCATGGTATCATTCCTCCCTCATAATTTGCCTTTGTTCCAAATATACTAATCACTGATAATGTTGTAGTAGCTTTTGAGGCTTTGCACACAATGAAATGTAAAATGACAGGGAAAGAGGGATATATGGCTTTAAAGCTGGATATGAGTAAGGCATATGATAGAGTGGAATGGAGCTTCCTAAGGGCAGTCCTCTATAAGTTGGGATTTTGCAACCAATGGGTGGAATTAGTGATGAGGTGCATTGAAACAGTCTCCTATACTCTCATTGTGAATGGTGAACCTCAACCCGAATTCTCTCCCACTAGAGGCATTAGACAAGGTGACCCATTGTCACCTTATCTTTTTATCCTTTGTGCTGAAGTATTGAGCAATTTAATTTACAAAGCTGAAGAATGAAGATTGCTGCATGGGGTTCCTGTTGCAAGAGGGCAGCTTAGAATATCTCACATCTTTTTTTGTAGATGATAGCCTTATATTTTGCAAGGCCAATGCAATTGAATGGGGTAGGATGATTAACCTGCTTAGAACTTATGAGATGGCATCTAGACAAAGACTAAATCTAGAGAAAACCTCTATCATAATCAACCAAAACACAGTAAGGTCCACTCAAGACTATATTCTATCAATAGCTGGATTGAGGTCAGCTATGCCTTATGAAAAGTACTTAGGCTTGCCTTCTGTGGTGGGAAAAAATAGACTAAGAAAATGCATTTTGGATAATATCAGATCGAGACTTAGCAACTACAAAGTTCGAACTTTATCACAGGCAGGGAAAGAAATCTTCATAAAAGCAGTCATCCAATCCCTTCCTACCTATACTCTGAGTATTTTCAAGCTGGCAAAAACTCTACTTCAAGCCATCAACAGTGTTATTCAAAATTTCTGGTGGGGCCAACAAGACAAGGAGCATAAAATTCACTGGATTTCCTGGAAGAGAATGGGACAGGTAAAATCAGAAGGGGGATTGGGATTTAGGGACCTTGAATGCTTCAACAATACAATGCTATCTAAGCAATGCTGGAGACTAATCCAAGATCCTAACTCCCTTGTATCTAGGTGATAAAGGCCAAATATTTCCCTTCCTTGACTTTTCAAACAGCAAAGGTTGGTTCTAAACCCTCTTTTGTATGGAGGAGCTTAATGGCTGCCAGACATGTTCTAGAGGCTGGCTCTTTTTTGAGGCTAGGCACAGGGTCAGAAATTTGTATTTGGGGGGACAAATGGTTAGATCTTGCTAACCCAAGGAAAGTAACCAGTCTAGTTAAGAATTTAGATGGGAATGCAAAACTTGCTGCTTTAATAGACCCTGACACTAAGAGGTGGAAAAAAGAACTAATTCAAAACACTTTTGAGGAGAGGGAAGCTCAGTTGATTTTGGAAACTCCTATCAGTGCTATGGATACTAGGGACAGAATCATTTGGCATGGGACAAAGGATGGCTCCTTCTCAGTTAGGAGTGCTTATCACATGGAGAAGGCTAGGGAGGTGGCTGCTCAAGGCCAAGCTTCAACTAGCAATTGCCTCAAGGTAGTTTGGAACAAGATTTGGCAGTTGCAAGTTACACCTGGGGACAAAACTTTCTTATGGAGAGCATGTCAGGAGGCCTTTCCCACTCAATCCAACCTGTTTAAAAAGAAAATTGTAAGTGATCATCTATGCCCTATTTGCTATAGGGAAGAAGAAAGTGTGCAACATGTTCTGTGGAGTTGTGAAGCAACCAAGGATGTGTGGAGTCAATGTTCTAAAACACTATAGAAATGCTCCATCCCTAGCTCCCTATGATACAGTTATTTGATTCACTAACTAGTGTACTAAATGCAGAGGAACTTCAAGAGTTTGTAGTGGTAGCAAGAAAGATTTGGTGGAGAATGAACTCTTTTATCTTCAAGAAGGGGTTCTCTCATCCAAACCTCTTAGTAAGAGAGGCAAGATTAATATTAGACATGATGTCAGACAAGAACTTAGATCAATGCACCAGCAACAACCAAGCCTCCTTCCAAGTGGCTACTTGGCAAGCACCACCAGTGGAGTGGTTCAAGATTAATTGGGATGGGGTAGTAGACAAAGCTAATGGACTGATTGGTATAGGAGTGGCTATTAGGGATAGTTCTGGCCAGGTTATTGCAACAATGAGGTAGAGGAAAAAGCTCTATCCTGATCCCTTACTAGCTGAATCATATGGGGCTCTACAAGCTGCCAAAGTGGCATGGGAGATTGGGCTGCATCAAATTATACTCGAGGGTGATTCTTTGCAAGTCACAAAGGCTTTGGTCGAAGATAGAGAAGTAATGAGTAGCCCTAGTATGTACTGGAGTGAGGCCAGGTCTTATCTTAAGTTGTTTGCAAAATGGGAAGTTTCTCATGTTAGGAGAAATAGCAATCTTATAGCACATTTACTTGCAAAAGATGCTCTTACCATTTCTGATCTCATTGTAACTATGGAGGAACCTCCTTCTTGTATTGCATCATTTTTATAATGGAATGAATTAAGGGTTTAACATAAAAAAAAAAAAAAAAAAAAAAAAAAAAAAAAAAAAAGAGATTTTGTTCAACCAACAACCAACGTGGCAAATATATTTATATAAAACTGGACACATTGCATGGCGTAATAAGATATTTTATCCCTTCAACTAGATTGTAAAATAACATGTGAGTGCAAGTTCACACGACATATACACATATTATCCAAGAGTAGGTTGAAGGGCCACTTACAAAGATCCAAGCAAAAGCAATATGATCAAGCTGTAAAAAGGTTTCTTCAATAGTTAGAATTTGAAAGAACACAACCCTAATGTTCCCATGTGAAGGTGCTAGGGTTTTCTTGTCTATAAAGGCATTCTAAGCGCTCGGCCTAGACGCCTTTGGTGTTGTGATGCTCGTGTCCCTCTTCCTTGACCTAGGCTAGGTCTTGGACGTGTGGTATGTGTGTGCTTGGCTTGTTGCAAGGTGCTTGTGATGTGTTATGGCCGAAACAACTTTGACATGGGGTGAAGATCATCCCTCAAGGTTTCGGCCTCCCAACTTGGAGAAAACCCTAGTTTTCTCTCAAAGATCTAGAGAGAGAGAGAGAGAGAGGGTTGTGTGGTTGTACTGTGTGCCCTCTTCCTTATAAAGCGAGACCCTTAGTTTCCTTCCTTGTTCGGAGGTTGAAGGAGATGAGAGGTGATGGAGATGTGTGTTTGGGTGGCAAGAAAATGGTGAGAAAAGGCTTAGGCATGTGGGAGGAGAAGAGAAGCAAGAGTGAAGTGTTTGAGAATTTGAAATTTGTCCAAAAAGACTCTTCACCCGTCTGCCCCTCCCCTTTTATAGACATCTTTCATTCTCTCACACTCTAACCTTGAAAATGTAAGAGACTTATGCATGGATGCTATGTAACCCAACCCCCTTCATCTTCCTCATCATTGTGTTGCTTCGGAAAAGTCAAGAGTCTCATTGACAAGTGGCGTGTGAAACCAATCAACTGAAACCCTAGTTTCCAAGAGTGCCCATTTTCACGTGTCTAGGTTCAATGATGGCTAAATTTTCAATACACAAAATCTCAATCATCCTTGGGAGGATGAATATATGCATGCTTGCCACTTGGCAAGTGGCGTGTGTGTGAGTGTTTTAGCTGCCCCTCTCATTCCCCACAAGGTCTCTTCCTTTTCCCAAGCAAGACGACTTCATCTGGAAGATCAAGCAATCCCTACATGGCCTGGAAGAGCAGCGTACGCTAGAGGTCGGGGAGCAAAGGTTGTTTGAGGGTGAGGCCAAGTCTCGGGGCCGACTGATTATGTGACTTAATGATTCCCTCTGGCAAAGTTAGGAGGAGATAGGATCTCGGGTTAGAAAACTAGGGACCCTAAGATCTGAGCTGGCCTTTGCCAAGAGCGAGATTGTTGCTGACCTTCAGGTTGCCTCCCTAGAGGTCGAGCTAACCTCTTCTCAAGGAGACCTAATGCGGATAACTACTCAGTTAGCGGTGATTAGGGCTATCTGCAATAGTGCCAGGGGCCACAATTACTAGTCATGAACGGTCGAGATAACCAGGCGGGAGATGGACTCAGCTGCACTAGGTGTCAAGGAGGGTTTGGAACGCTTATAATCTCCTGGGTGCAAGCCGGAACATTGTCTTAGGCCATCGCCACCAAGATGAACTTCCCTCCACTTTTTCTTGACAGCATAAGCTCGACGATATCTCATTGCGTGAACAACCAAGGGAAAGTGATTGATGTCATCTCCTCGAGCGGACAATGCATAACCAATTCATGCATTTGGCACTTCTTGCACTTTCAAACGAACGCCTCTGCATCCATGAGGGTTCAGGGCCAATAGTAACTAGCTCTTAGTGCCTTTCCCGCCAGGGTCCTCCTGCTCAAGTGATTTCCACATACTTCATGTATTTAGGCTGTGACATACTAAGCCTTTTTCGGGGATATACACCGAAGGAGGAGGAAGAGAAACCTCGTTTGTACAGCTTCCCGTCAGCAAGGACAAAGTGGTCTACTCTATTCTTAACTCTCCTTGCCTCCTCCTTCTAGATCAACAGCTCTCCAGTGATTAGAAATCGATTTATCTCGTGAGCCCACTCAGGTATGGCATCCCCTATTTTTGAGATCATGATCCCTAAGGCCGGGACCTCTACTACCCTTGTGACTGTTTCCCATGGTAGTTTTGTGTCATCTATGCCCAATGTAGCCCTCGCTAGCCAGTCCACTTTCTAGTTCTCCTTTCAGGGAATTTGTTCAATGGTGAAACTCCGGAAGCGGTCACGCTCTTCCCATACTCATTGCAGATAGTGCGGGAGTCTTTCACTCTTTGCCACGTATTTCCCTTTAAGCT